>NW_028243306.1:0-82455 GCF_964263255.1 Lissotriton vulgaris | reverse complement strand
AGAGAGCAGCTAGAGAGCAGCGAGCAAGCAGACAGCAGCAGAACGGCACTATAGTGGTGGTTTGGAGGGAGAGCGGTCTGCGAACGGTCCGAGACCCACAGTCAAACCCCAGCTGCAGCCGCCGTGAGCAGCTGCCGTGAGCAGGGCCAAAGAGGCTAAAAGAGAAAGCCACTCTGGAGAAAACTCAAGACCACTAGCCTCTGCTAGATCCTCAAAATAATTCTCATCCAGCACACCTTCTTCCAAGTCAGAATGAGACTCACAATACCTCTGCTCTTCCAGTAGACTTTGAGCCTCTCTCCTAGATCTCTGCTTAACACGGAGTGCAGCCGGATCTACTGTCGACTCTGACGGCGCCGGAGCCGACGTCGGAATCGAATCCGAAGGCTTGTAAGGATGTTCCAGAGATTTTCTTGGAGCGGGTGACGCCGGTGCTGGAGTCGTCGACTTCGGACGAGCCGGCGTCGACATCGGCGTCAACCTCGGTGGAGCCTGGTACTGCCACAGCGGGGTCGGAGCCGGCAAAAACGTCATGAAAGGTGCCGGGGCATATGAATGAGGCACCCCCAAATTAAATGCCATTGGACCCATGGGACCCGAAGGCGCTTCAGAGGGGTACCAAGACCTTGAGAAAACATCATACATAGCGTTGAGAAACGCTGAAGGATCCTGACCTGGAGCTGGAAAAGGTGGATGCTCAGGTCGACCTCGAGGTAGATTCGAATCTGTCTCAACAACAGGAGTCGATTCCTCAACCTCCACAGGAACTTCATCGACCTCTTCTTGAGCCGGAGACGGTGCCGGAGTCGGATCGGGTGCCGGAGTCGGAGAATGAACTTGCGACTCCGAAGGCGAGGCCTCGCCCTCTTGATCCGAAACCTCTTGTGGAGGAATTACTTTAGATCTAACCTTCTTGGGTGATCTCGACCTCGAGCCAGACTTATCACCCGAATGACGTCGAGACTAATGTCTCCTCTTCTTATGCTTCTTACGTGACCTCGAAGCGTGATCCGACGAAGACCTCGAAGCCGACGCCTCCCGAGACCTCGATCTCGACCTCGACTTCTTCGAATGGGATTTTGAAGACTTCCTAACTTTATCGGCCTTCAGTTTTGCCACAAGAAACTTAGACTCCCTTTCTCGCAGGGCCTTTGGATTCATTTTTTGACACAACGAACACCCATCCACGTCGTGGTCGGAGCTCAAACACATAATACAGTCCTGGTGAGGGTCCGTAACGGACATCATCTTTCCACATTCCCTGCAGGGCTTAAAACCTGTCTTCTTTGTCAAGATTTTATTGAACAAAGTGGCAGGAGAACAGAGAAACGAAGAAATACAGCAACAGAGTATCTAGAAGCTACAGAGTATCCCAAAACCGTTAGCATTGACGACGCAGAAAAAAGGGAACTGATGTCATCATGCCGGCGTGGGCCTATTGTAGGCGTCGGTGACCTCAGCAGAGTCGCGTGCGATGCCGTGTCTCTATGACGTCCAAGTCCACGTCGGCACGAGGCTACAAAAAGTATTTCCGAATGTTGCTGACATAAGGGGGATATTCACAAGGTGAGGAATCCACACGGCAGATGTATCTATCAGAAAGAGTAGATCAGAGGTTGGAACCTTACGCTGCTCTTCATAAGGCTTACATTTGGTACAAGATGTTGACTATCCATCTTTTCCACTTGGCAACCTTTAATGCTTTTGTTTTGTTCCAAGATTCTTGTCCTGAGTCAAAGATGAATTTTGCTAAGTTTCAGGAGTCTGTATTAGGCAGCCTTGTTTTAGAGGAACAGGCTAGTGTTCCGGGAGTTGGAGTGGTGGAGGATGTTGCTAGATTGAAAGATCGCCACTTTCCTGATCACATTCCTCTCACACCCTCAAAAGACTTTCCCAGTAGGAGATGTAGAGTCTGTTGGCGAAGAGGTATGCGGAAGGAGGTTCGCATGTACTGCCCAGAGTGTCCTTCTAACCCTGGGCTGTGTGTGCCTGCTTGTTTTAGAATGTACCACACTCAAAATAATTTTTGGGAGCATCCATGAGTGGTAAAGTGAACTGCCTGGCCTCTATTGTTTAATATTTTTTGTTCAGTTTCAAGGTTGGCATTTTTTGTAGTGAATTTAGTTTCAGTTTTTGTGTTAGTAGATTTTTATCTATTTGAAATTTGTTTGTGTTTTCTTATTTATATAAAAAAAATCCGAAATGTTACGGCGGTGTGCGTGGAGTGGCGCTTGTCTGGCGGTGTGTGTGGTCTGGTGCTTAGCTGGCGGTGTGTTTAGATTGGCGATTGCCTGGTGGTGGGTGTGGACAGGAACTTGGCTGGCAGTGTGGGTGGACTGACGCTTGGCTGGCGGTGTGCTTGTACTCGCGCTTGGCTGGCGGTGTGTTTGTACTGACTCTTGGTTGGCAGTGTGTTTGTACTGGCGCTTGGCTAGCAATGTGCATGGACTAACGCTTGGTTGGCAGTGTGCGTGGACTGGCGCTTGGCTGGCGGTGTGCGTGCACTGGCGCTTGGCTGGTGGTTTGTGTGGACTGGTGCTTGGCTGGGGTGTGTGCGTGGACTGGTGCTTGGCTGGCGCTGTGCGTGGACTGGTGCTTGGCTGGCGGTGTGTGTGGACTGGTACTTGGCTGGCGGTGTTTGTGGACTGTTGCTTGGCTGGCGGTGTGCATGGACTGGTGCTCGGCTGGTGGTGTGTGAGTAGTGACTTGCTGCTGGTCACTACACACACTGTTAGCTGAGCGCCATTCCATGCAATCCATCAGTTTTTGTAGTTGCTATGTCAGGAATGTGGGCTTATGAAAGTGATGGGCCCTTGAATGTCGCTGTCCGCTGGTGGAAGTGTTGTAATGTGATGGGCCCATGGCTGGCGGTGTGAATGTTTTGTATGTGTCACACGTATGAAAGGTATATGAATGGCCTGTAAAGAGGCTGGTGCCTTGTCGTGGCTTTACAGCTCACGAGCTGTGAGTCAATGGTTCAGTTTCTTCTCCTTTCAATTATTAACAGTGCATTTCTATTTGTAAAATCACTTGCTAATACAATTGTATATACTGAACCATCACTCACCATCGTGCCAAATCCAACCAGTATGTGTGTGTGTTTGAGGATTAGATGGCTGTGCAGTAATATTTGTCTTTTTCGTCTTTCTGAAGCAGGGTGTACCTTGTCGCTGTTTGTGAATGTTGTGATGTGTTGGTTTCGTGCCTGGTGGTGTGAATGGTCTTGTGTGTATCACGTATGAAAGGTGTGTGAATGGCCTGTAAAGCGGTTGGTGTCTTGAAGTGGCTTTACAAAGTGATACAAAAGGGGCTGATGGATGGAGCGCCTGAACAATGCAACACTCACCCCCAGTCAACTGATCTGGGTTTAATCCATCACCATTCTTTAGCTCACTCCGCCACTCCAATTCAGATATGGCCATATGCAAATCAGTCTGACCCTGTGCCTCATGGGAACAGTCCAGCAAGAACTACCAAAGCCAAGTCTTCCCTGGACCGGAAACAAGCATCCTGGGACCGGTTTCTGGAATTTCAGCCGTCATCAGCCGGGCTAGCTTGAATCCAGTGGCAAAGTGAGCAAGAGACTCACGTCTGAGCATACCCTGCCAACTTAGGGCGAACAAAGCGATACAAAAGGGGATGATAGACGGAGCGCCTGGACAAATCAAACACTCACCCCCAGTCAACTAATCAGGGTTTAATCTATCACCATTCTTTAGCTCACTCCGCCACCCCAGTTCAGACATGGCCATATGCAAATCAGTCTGACCCTGTGCCTCATGGGAACAGTCCAGCCCGAACTGCCAAAGCCATGTCTTCCCTGGACCGGAAACAAGCATCCTGGGACCGGTTTCTGGAATTCAGCCGCCATCAGCCAGGCTAGCTTGAATCACGTGGCAAAGTGAGCAAGGGACTCACGTCTGAGCATACCCTGCCAACTTAGGGCAAACAAAGCGATACAAAAGGGGTTGATCAGTGGCGGCTCCTCCATGGGGGCAAATGGGCGCCGCCCCCCTGCTTTCTCGCCGTGCGAGAAGGCAGAAACAAATGGTAGTTAATACCTACCATTTGTTTCTGCCTTCTCGCATGGCGAGAAAGGAATTTCCTGGTTTAAAGTCAAGTGGGCGGTGTGTTACTCGAGGGCAGGGGGGAGTGGCTTGGGGGAGTGGTTTGCTCACTGTTGTTAATACAGACTGTTTGGGCGGCCTGAGGCCGACCAAACAGACAGTATTACCAACAGTGGGAAAGCCACTCCCCCATGCCACTCCCCCCTGCCCTCAATAACAACACCCACTCACTCTCCCTGTATGCTGCAGCAGCAGCATACAGAGAAAATGACGTAGGTGGGGGCAGCCGGCCGCACCTATCAAGAACGCAGCGGTGGAGGGGAGGGAGGCTGCCTGCTCCACCGCCTTCCTGATCCTGATGACGTGCTGGGACTTGAATGCCAGGACGGCGGGAGTTGTCTCCGGAGATTGAGAACAGACTGTAAGTGTACTTTATTTTATATATATTCTATGTAGGCCTCTGTGAAATTCGAAATATGTATATTTATGTCGAAGTAATACAGAGCGCAGGGAATAGGATAGCTGGGCTGGGAGGTTTACTGTATTAGCTGCACACCAAATCAAGCTGACTTCGGGCCTGGTTTCTCCCCCGGTGCTCAAACTTCAGGCACCTGTTGCACTGAAAATGCGAGCCCGCGTGGGGGAGGCCGGGGCATGAGCTGCGACCCTGCTTTGCCTCAGTTTCTTTAGTCTTCCGTTCCGGGTTAACAAAATTTGAATTTCGGATTCATGTATCCCTTGAGTATTGTGGTCTTTTGTGTGACGTGCACTTGTGATTGTTAATGACAGCAACAGATGTTCACATCTTCAGGGTGAAACCGCAATAAATATGCGTCTTTGTGATGAAACACGCTGTTTTATAAAACTGCAGCAACTGACGCTAAATGAGAGTTATTTTAGGAGAGGAATAACAAAAAAATAAGCGATCCTGAAACAGCCTGCAAAACACGACAAATCAGTAGATGAGCCCGCTGTTAACCCACTGAGCTGGCTTAGAGTATCCCCAAGCAAGCGTGTCATTTGGTGTGGATTGAGTTTTTGAGCTAATTTATTAAACACCTTGGGCCGCTGTTTGCCTTGTAACAATGAGCAGCACGCCCAGGACAGGACCTCTTCTTAGCGCCTTGAAGCACTGCACGAAGGAGACTGTGTGCGGGTTCAATGCAGATCAAAGTGACAAAGTCGCTCGTCACATCAGAAATCTGTGAGTCTGCCTCTTTAAATGATTTCCTTGTTCACTAGGTCTGTCCCCAAGAGACTGCGGGGGCGTTTCACAAGAGAAAGGTTTTCACACAATCTGATCCCGATCACAAAGGAAGGATCAGTGTTTTTGTGTGGGGGGTTTAAGAGTGTGTTCGTCATGAAAATAGATCAGTCGGCTGCCAAAAGTGACACCACTGATTCAGATTTTCAATGATTTGACGTTCTCCACACAGTACACCCTACCCCACCCATCCACACCCCAGGTTTTATTCTCCAAGCACAAAAATGAATGAGACTCGAAAACAAGACTCCAACATGGCTGTTGTGAAGGTGCCGAGCAGCTGAGAAGGGGGTGGCCCGGGGGCAGCTTTGGGGTTCTTTTCTGAACAAGAGTCTTGTCACTCCTCATGGGACGAGATGAAAACCAGAGCAGAATATTCTTACCACACGGATTACGTCCGAAGGAAGGGACACGTTGGTTCCGCGAAGAGATGTTCTCACAAAACTCACTCACCACTACCTTCCTTTCCCTCCTATTTTTCGCCCGTCCTTCCTTCCACTCCCTCTCTACATTTCGTCCCAAAACCTCTACCTTCGTTCCTGTCTCTCAACCACCACTGCCCCTTTCCTTCTTCACCTCTCTGCCTCTCACCCAACACATCTGCCTTTCTTCGTTCTCTCACCCACCACAACCCTTTTCCTTTCTCTCCCCCTCTCTCTCCCCACACCCACAACTCCTTCTGTCTCTCTCCTCACTGCCTCACTCACCACTGCGCCTTTCCTTTTTGTCCTCCCTCTGACACTCACTCCACTTCTCTCCATTCCTCTTTCCCACCAAGTTTCCTCCTTTCATCCTCTTTCCCTTCTATGCTTGTCACCAACTCCTTCCCCTGCCTTCAGTTATTCTACCACTTTCATCCTTATTTCTCTCCCTTTTACTCCTTTTCTCGACAACCTTCTCCTTTTCTCTCACTCACCACTCCCTCTACCTTTCGATCTCTAGTCTCTGCCTCAACTTCCCCTTTCCTTTCTCTACCCTCTCCTCTCTACTCTCACCCAACACTCACTCTACCTTTCTCTCTGTCCACCCAGCTCCCCATTCCTTTCTCTGCACACTCTCTCCTTTCACTCACATCCCTCTACATTTCGAGGTCTCTGTCCACCCAGCTCCCCTTTCCTGGATCTACATTCTCTCTCCTCTCACCCACCACTCTCTACTAGACTGATGCCATCTATATTCTATGAGTGAGAAAGAAGCACCCATTCCTTGCACACAAGGGAACGCGAGGGCATCTTGAAAGTAAAACAGGCTTGTTTAAGTGGAAAAACATGATGTGCCATGGCTGGAATTAAAGGTGCATGCTTTTTAAGCTACCTACACCATTATCATATGAAATGTCTTTATTTCATAACTACACTTTCACAATTGTTTTATCAACTCTCTTGCTTCCTTAAATTTGCTTAAATGCACCATTTGCCTGCTTTTTTCCCCCCGAATTTCCCTGAGCCCCACCATATGGTGGCTGGACTCGCTCGCTACACTCACTCGCCTTTGGGCACTCAGACAAAACGTTTACGCCCTACCACTTTCAAATGTCACCAGCCGCCACTGGGGTTGATAGACGGAGCGCCTGATCAAATCAAACACTCACCCCCAGTCAACTGATCTGGGTTTAATCTATCACCAGTCTTTAGCTCACTCCGCCACCCCAGTTCAGACATGGTCATATGCAAATCAGTCTGACCAGGTGCCTCATGGGAACAGTCTAGCCCAAACTGCCAAAGCCATGTCTTCCGTGGACCGGAAACAAGCATCCTGGGACCGGTTTCTGGCATTTCAGCAGTCATCAGCCAGGCTAGCTTGAATCCAGTGGCAAAGTGAGCAAGGGACTCACGTCTGAGCATACCCTGCCAACTTAGGGCGAACCAAGCCATACAAAAGGGGATGATGGACGGAGCGCATGAACAAATCAAACACTCACCCCCAGTCAACTGATCAGGGTTTAATCCATCACCATTCTTTAGCTCACTCCGCCACCCCAGTTCAGACATGGCCATATGCAAATCAGTCCGACCGTGTGCCTCATGGGAACAGTCCAGCCCGAACTGCCAAAGCCATGTCTTCCCTGGAGCAGAAACAAGCATCCTGGGACCGGTTTCTGGCATTTCAGCCGTCATCAGCCAGGCTAGCTTGAATCTCGGGGCAAAGTGAGCAAGGGACTCACGTCTGAGCATACCCTGCCAACTTAGGGTGAACATAGCCATACAAAAGGGGATGATGGACGGAGCGCGTTAACAAATCAAACACTCACCCCCAGTCAACTGATCCGGGTTTAATCCATCACCATTTTTTAGCTAACTCCGCCACCCCAGTTCAGACATGGCCTAATGCAAATCAGTCGGACCCTGTGCCTCATGGGAACAGTCCAGCCCGAACTGCCAAAGCCATTTCTTCCCTGGACCGGAAACAAGCATCCTGGGACCGGTTTCTGGTATTTCAGCCGTCATCAGCCAGGCTAGCTTGAATCCAGTCAAAAAGGGGGTGGTGATGAACAGAGTGTCTGAATTAAGCAGACCACTCTTACCCAGTCAAGAGATCAGGGCTTGATCCATCACCGTTATTTAGCTCACTGCATCACCCCAGTTCAGAACCTGGCTATATGCAAATTAGTCTGACCCAGTGCCTCATGGGAACAGGGCAGACCAAACTACCAAGCCAATTCTTCACCGGAAAGGAGACAAGCTTCCGGGGACCGGTTTCTGGCATTTCAGCCATCGTCGGCCCGGCTTGCTTGAATCCTGGTGGTGCAGTGAGCAAGGGACTCATGTCTGAGTATACCCTGCCACACTTGTGGTGGCCAAAAACGATTCAAAAAGGGGGTGGTGATGAACAGAGTGTCTGAATTAAGCAGACCACTCTTACCCAGTCAAGAAATCAGGGCTTGATCCATCACCGTTATTTAGCTCGCTGCATCACCCCAGTTCAGAACCTGGCTATATGCAAATTAGTCTGACCCAGTGCCTCATGGGAACAGGGCAGACCCAACTACCAAGCCAATTCTTCACCGGAAAGGAGACAAGCTTCCGGGGACCGGTTTCTGGCATTTCAGCCGTCGTCGGCCCGGCTTGCTTGAATCCTGGTGGTGCAGTGAGCAAGGGACTCATGTCTGAGTATACCCTGCCACACTTGTGGTGGCCAAAAACGATTCAAAAAGCGGGTGGTGATGAACAGATTGTCTGAATTAAGCAGACCACTCTTACCCAGTCAAGAGATCAGGGCTTGATCCATCACCGTTATTTAGCTCACTGCATCACCCCAGTTCAGAACCTGGCTATATGCAAATTAGTCTGACCCAGTGCCTCATGGGAACAGGGCAGACCAAACTACCAAGCCAATTCTTCACCGGAAAGGAGACAAGCTTCCGGGGACCGGTTTCTGGCATTTCAGCCGTCGTCGGCCCGGCTTGCTTGAATCCTGGTGGTGCAGTGAGCAAGGGACTCATGTCTGAGTATACCCTGGCACACTTGTGGTGGCCAAAAACGATTCAAAAAGGGGGTGGTGATGAACAGAGTGTCTGAATTAAGCAGACCACTCTTACCCAGTCAAGAGATCAGGGCTTGATCCATCACCGTTATTTAGATCACTGCATCACCCCAGTTCAGAACCTGGCTATATGCAAATTAGTCTGACCCAGTGCCTCATGGGAACAGGGCAGACCAAACTACCAAGCCAATTCTTCACCGGAAAGGAGACAAGCTTCCGGAGACCGGTTTCTGGCATTTCAGCCGTCGTCGGCCCGGCTTGCTTGAATCCTGGTGGTGCAGTGAGCAAGGGACTCATGTCTGAGTATACCCTGCCACACTTGTGGTGGCGAAAAATAATTAAAAAATGGGGTGGTGATGAACAGAGTGTCTGAATTAAGCAGACCACTCCTACCCAGTCAAGAGATCAGGGCTTGATCCATCACCGTTATTTAGCTCACTGCATCACCCAAGTTCAGAACCTGGCTATATGCAAATTAGTCTGACGCAGTGCCTCATGGGAACAGGGCAGACCAAACTACCAAGCCAATTCTTCACCGGAAAGGAGACAAGCTTCCGGGGACCGGTTTCTGGCATTTCAGCCGTTGTCTGCCCGGCTTGCTTGAATCCTGGTGGTGTAGTGAGCAAGGGACTCATGTCTGAGTATACCCTGCCACACTTGTGGTGGCCAAAAACGATTCAAAAAGGGGGTGGTGATGAACAGAGTGCCTGAATTAAGCAGACCACTCTTACCCAGTCAAGAGATCAGGGCTTGATCCATCACAGTTATTTAGCTCACTGCATCACCCCAGTTCAGAACCTGGCTATATGCAAATTAGTCTGACCCAGTGCCTCATGGGAACAGGGCAGACCAAACTACCAAGCCAATTCTTCACCGGAAAGGAGACAAGCTTCCGGGGACCGGTTTCTGGCATTTCAGCCGTCGTCGGCCCGGCTTGCTTGAATCCTGGTGGTGCAGTGAGCAAGGGACTCATGTCTGAGTATACCCTGCCACACTTGTGGTGGCCAAAAACGATTCAAAAAGGGGGTGGTGATGAACAGAGTGTCTGAATTAAGCAGACCACTCCTACTCAGTCAAGAGATCAGGGCTTGATCCATCACTGTTATTTAGCTCACTGCATCACCCCAGTTCAGAACCTGGCTATATGCAAATTAGTCTGACCCAGTGTCTCATGGGAACAGGGCAGACCAAACTACCAAGCCAATTCTTCACCGGAAAGGAGACAAGCTTCCGGGGACTGGTTTCTGGCATTTCAGCCGTCGGCCGCCCGGCTTGCTTGAATCCTGGTAGTGCAGTGAGCAAGGGACTCATGTCTGAGTATACCCTGCCACACTTGTGGTGGCCAAAAACGATTCAAAAGGGGGGTGGTGATGAACAGAGTGTCTGAATTAAGCAGACCACTCTTACCCAGTCAAGAGATCAGGGCTTGATCCATCACCGTTATTTAGCTCACTGCATCACCCCAGTTCAGAACCTGGCTATATGCAAATTAGTCTGACCCAGTGCCTCATGGGAACAGGGCAGACCAAACTACCAAGCCAATTCTTCACCGGAAAGGAGACAAGTTTCCGGGGACCGGTTTCTGGCATTTCAGCCGTCGTCGGCCCGGCTTGCTTGAATCCTGGTGGTGCAGTGAGCAAGGGACTCATGTCTGAGTATACCCTGCCACACTTGTGGTGGCCAAAAATGATTCAAAAAGGGGGTGGTGATGAACAGAGTGTCTGAATTAAGCAGACCACTCTTACCCAGTCCAGAGATCAGGCTTGATCCATCACCGTTATTTAGCTCACTGCATCACCCCAGTTCAGAACCTGGCTATATGCAAATTAGTCTGACCCAGTGCCTCATGGGAACAGGGCAGACCAAACTACCAAGCCAATTCTTCACCGGAAAGGAGACAAGCTTACGGGGACCGGTTTCTGGCATTTCAGCCGTCGTCGGCCTGGCTTGCTTGAATCCTGGTGGTGCAGTGAGCAAGGGACTCATGTCTGAGTATACCTTGGCACACTTGTGGTGGCCAAAAACGATTCAAAAAGGGGGTGGTGATGAACAGAGTGTCTGAATTAAGCAGACCACTCTTACCCAGTCAAGAGATCAGGGCTTGATCCATCACCGTTATTTAGCTCACTGCATCACCCCAGTTCAGAACCTGGCTATATGCAAATTATTCTGACCCAGTGCCTCATGGGAACAGGGCAGACCAAACTACCAAGCCAATTCTTCAACAGAAAGGAGACAAGCTTCTGGGGAACGGTTTCTGGCATTTCAGCCGTCGTCGGCCCGGCTTGCTTGAATCCTGGTGGTGCAGTGAGCAAGGGACTCATGTCTGAGTATACCCTGCCACACTTGTGGTGGCCAAAAACGATTCAAAAAGGGGGTGGTGATGAACAGAGTGTCTGAATTAAGCAGACCACTCTTACCCAGTCAAGAGATCAGGGCTTGATCCATTACCGTTATTTAGCTCACTGCATCACCCCAATTCAGAACCTGGCTATATGCAAATTAGTCTGACCCAGTGCCTCATGGAAACAGGGCAGACCAAACTACCAAGCCAATTCTTCACCGGAAAGGAGACAAGCTTCCGGGGACCGGTTTCTGGCATTTCAGCCGTCGTCGGCCCGGCTTGCTTGAATCCTGGTGGTGCAGTGAGCAAGGGACTCATGTCTGAGTATACCCTGCCACACTTGTGGTGGCCAAAAACGATTCAAAAAGGGGGTGGTGATGAACAGAGTGTCTGAATTAAGCAGACCACTCTTACCCAGTCAAGAGATCAGGGCTTGATCCATCACCGTTATTTAGCTCACTGCATCACCCCAGTTCAGAACCTGGCTATATGCAAATTAGTCTGACCCAGTGCCTCATGGGAACAGGGCAGACCAAACTACCAAGCCAATTCTTCACCGGAAAGGAGACAAGCTTCCGGGGACCGGTTTCTGGCATTTCAGCCGTCGTCGGCCCGGCTTGCTTGAATCCTGGTGGTGCATTGAGCAAGGGACTCATGTCTGAGTATACCCTGTCACACTTGTGGTGGCCAAAAACGATTAAAAAAGGGGGTGGTGATGAACAGAGTGTCTGAATTAAGCAGACCACTCTTACCCAGTCAAGAGATCAGGGCTTGATCCATCACCGGTTCTGAGCTGGGATGGTGCAGTGAGCTAAAAAACGGTGATGGATCAAGCCCTGATCTTTGGACTGGGTAGGAGTGTTATGCTTAATTCAGATACTCTGTCCATCACCACCCCCTTTTCTGAATCGTTTTGTCCACCATAAGCGTGGAAGGGTATACTCAGATGTGAGTCCCTTGCTCACTGCACCATCAGGATTCAAGCAAGCCGGGCCGAAGACGGCTGAAATGCCAGAAACCGGTCCCCGGAAGCTTGTTTCCTTCCCAGTATAAGAATTGGCTTTGGTAGTTTGGTCTGCCCTGTTCCCATGATGCACTGGGCCAGGGATAGACTAATTTGCATGTCACCAGGTTCTGAGCTGGGATGGTGCAGTGAGCTAAAAAACGGTGATGGATCAAGCCCTGATCTTTGGACTGGGTAAGAGTGGTCTGCTTAATTCAGACACTCTGTTCATCACCACCCCCTTTTCTGAATCGTTTTTGTCCACCATAAGCGTGGAAGGGTATACTCAGATGTGAGTCCCTTGCTCACTGCACCATCAGGATTCAAGCAAGCCGGGCCGAAGACGGCTGAAATGCCAGAAACCGGTCCCCGGAAGCTTGTTTCCTTCCCAGTATAAGAATTGGCTAGGTAGTTTGGTCTGCCCTGTTCCCATGATGCACTGGGCCAGGGACAGACTAATTTGCATATAGCCAGGTTCTGAGCTGGGACGGTGCAGTGAGCTAAAAAACGGTGATGGATCAAGCCCTGATCTTTGGACTGGGTAGGAGTGTTCTGCTTAATTCAGATACTCTGTCCATCACCACCCCCTTTTCTGAATCGTTTTGTCCACCATAAGCGTGGAAGGGTATACTCAGATGTGAGTCCCTTGCTCACTGCGCCATCAGGATTCAAGCAACCGGGCCGAAGACGGCTGAAATGCCAGAAACCGGTCCCCGGTAGCTTGTTGCCTTCCCAGTATAAGAATTGGCTTGGTAGTTTGGTCTGCCCTGTTCCCATGATGCACTGGGCCAGGGACAGACTAATTTGCATATAGCCAGGTTCTGAGCTGGGATGGTGCAGTGAGCTAAAAAACGGTGATGGATCAAGCCCTGATCTTTGGACTGGGTAAGAGTGGTCTGCTTAATTCAGACACTCTGTTCATCACCACCCCCTTTTCTGAATCGTTTTTGTCCACCATAAGCGTGGAAGGGTATACTCAGATGTGAGTCCCTTGCTCACTGCACCATCAGGATTCAAGCAAGCCCAGCCGAAGACGGCTGAAATGCAAGAAACCGGTCCCCGGAAGCTTGTTTCCTTCCCAGTATAAGAATTGGCTTGGTAGTTTGGTCTGCCCTGTTCCCATGATGCACTGGGCCAGGGACAGACTAATTTGCATGTAGCCAGGTTCTGAGCTGGGATGGTGCAGTGAGCTAAAAAACGGTGATGGATCAAGCCCTGATCTTTGGACTGGGTAGGAGTGTTCTGCTTAATTCAGATACTCTGTCCATCACCACCCCCTTTTCTGAATCGTTTTGTCCACCATAAGCGTGGAAGGGTATACTCAGATGTGAGTCCCTTGCTCACTGCACCATCAGGATTCAAGCAAGCCGGGCCGAAGACGGCTGAAATGCCAGAAACTGGTTCCCGGAAGCTTGTTTCCTTCCCAGTATAAGAATTGGCTTGGTAGTTTGGTCTGCCCTGTTCCCATGATGCACTGGGCCAGGGACAGACTAATTTGCATGTAGCCAGGTTCTGAGCTGGGATGGTGCAGTGAGCTAAAAAACGGTGATGGATCAAGCCCTGATCTTTGGACTGGGTAGGAGTGTTCTGCCTAATTCAGATACTCTGTCCATCACCACCCCCTTTTCTGAATCGTTTTGTTCACCATAAGTGTGGAAGGGTATACTCAGATGTGAGTCCCTTGCTCACTGCACCATCAGGATTCAAGCAAGCCCGGCCGAAGACGGCTGAAATGCCAGAAACCGGTCCCCGGAAGCTTGTTTCCTTCCCAGTATAAGAATTGGCTTGGTAGTTTGGTCTGCCCTGTTCCCATGATGCACTGGGCCAGGGACAGACTAATTTGCATGTAGCCAGGTTCTGAGCTGGGATGGTGCAGTGAGCTAAAAAACGTTGATGGATCAAGCCCTGATCTTTGGACTGGGTAGGAGTGTTCTGCTTAATTCAGATACTCTGTCCATCACCACCCCCTTTTCTGAATCGTTTTGTCCACCATAAGCGTGGAAGGGTATACTCAGATATGAGTCCCTTGCTCACTGCAACATCAGGATTCAAGCAAGCCGGGCCGAAGACGGCTGAAATGCCAGAAACTGGTCCCCGGTAGCTTGTTTCCTTCCCAGTATAAGAATTGGCTTGGTAGTTTGGTCTGCCCTGTTCCCATGATGCACTGGGCCAGGGACAGACTAATTTGCATATAGCCAGGTTCTGAGCTGGGATGGTGCAGTGAGCTAAAAAAAGGTGATGGATCAAGCCCTGATCTTTGGACTGGGTAAGAGTGGTCTGCTTAATTCAGACACTCTGTTCATCACCACCCCCAGTTCTGAATCGTTTTTGTCCACCATAAGCGTGGAAGGGTATACTCAGATGTGAGTCCCTTGCTCATTGCACCATCAGGATTCAAGCAAGCTGGGCCGAAGACGGCTGAAATGCCAGAAACCGGTCCCCGGTAGCTTGTTTCCTTCCCAGTATAAGAATTGGCTTGGTAGTTTGGTCTGCCCTGTTCCCATGATGCACTGGGCCAGGGACAGACTAATTTGCATATAGCCAGGTTCTGAGCTGGGATGGTGCAGTGAGCTAAAAAACGGTGATGGATCAAGCCCTGATCTTTGGACTGGGTAAGAGTGGTCTGCTTAATTCAGACACTCTGTTCATCACCACCCCCTTTTCTGAATCGTTTTTGTCCACCATAAGCGTGAAAGGGTATACTCAGATGTGAGTCCCTTGCTCTTTGCACCATCAGGATTCAAGCAAGCCGGGCCGAAGACGGCTGAAATGCCAGAAACCGGTCCCCTGTAGCTTGTTTCCTTCCCAGTATAAGAATTGGCTTGGTAGTTTGGTCTGCTCTGTTCCCATGATGCACTGGGCCAGGGACAGACTAATTTGCATATAGCCAGGTTCTGAGCTGGGATGGTGCAGTGAGCTAAAAAACGGTGATGGATCAAGCCCTGATCTTTGGACTGGGTAAGAGTGGTCTGCTTAATTGAGACACTCTGTTCATCACCACCCCCTTTTCTGAATCGTTTTTCTCCACCGTAAGCGTGTAAGGGTATACTCAGATGTGAGTCCCTTGCTCATTGCACCATCAGGATTCAAGAAAGCCGGGCCGAAGACGGCTGAAATGCCAGAAACCGGTCCCCAGTAGCTTGTTTCCTTCCCAGTATAAGAATTGGCTTGGTAGTTTGGTCTGCCCTGTTCCCATGATGCACTGGACCAGGGAGAGACTAATTTGCATATAGCCAGGTTCTGAGCTGGGACGGTGCAGGGAGCTAAAAAACGGTGATGGATCAAGCCCTGATCTTTGGACTGGGTAAGAGTGGTCTGCTTAATTCAGACACTCTGTTCATCATCACCCCCTTTTCTGAATCGTTTTTGTCCACCATAAGCGTGGAAGGGTATACTCAGATGTGAGTCCCTTGCTCATTGCACCATCAGGATTCAAGCAAGCCGGGCCGAAGACGGCTGAAATTCCAGAAACCGGTCTCCGGTAGCTTGTTTCCTTCCCAGTATAAGAATTGGCTTGGTAGTTTGGTCTGCCCTGTTCCCATGATGCACTGGGCCAGGGACAGACTAATTTGCATATAGCCAGGTTCTGAGCTGGGATGGTGCAGTGAGCTAAAAAACGGTGATGGATCAAGCCCGGATCTTTGTACTGGGTAAGAGTGGTTTGCTTCATTCAGACACTCTGTTCATCACCACCCCCTTTTCTGAATCGTTTTTGTCCACCATAGGCGTGGAAGGGTATACTCAGATGTGAGTCCCTTGCTCATTGCACCATCAGGATTCAAGCAAGCCGGGCCGAAGACGGCTGAAATGCCAGAAACCGGTCCCCGATAGCTTGTTTTCTTCCCAGTATAAGAATTGGATTGGTAGTTTGGTCTGCCCTGTTCCCATGATGCACTGGGCCAGGGACAGACTAATTTGCATATAGCCAGGTTCTGAGCTGGGATGGTGCAGTGAGCTAAAAAACGGTGATGGATCAAGCCCTGATCTTTGGACTGGGTAAGAGTGGTCTGCTTAATTCAGACACTTTGTTCATCACCACCCCCTTTTCTGAATCGTTTTTGTCCACCATAAGCGTGGAAGGGTATACTCAGATGTGAGTCCCTTGCTCATTGCACCATCAGGATTCAAGCAAGCTGGGCCGAAGACGGCTGAAATGCCAGAAACCGGTCCCCGGTAGCTTGTTTCCTTCCCAGTATAAGAATTAGCTTGGTAGTTTGGTCTGCCCTCTTCCCATGATGCACTGGGCCAGGGACAGACTAATTTGCATATAGCCAGGTTCTGAGCTGGGACGGTGCAGGGAGCTAAAAAACGGTGATGGATCAAGCCCTGATCTTTGGACTGGGTAAGAGTGGTCTGCTTAATTCAGACACTCTGTTCATCACCACCCCCTTTTCTGAATTGTTTTTGTCCACCATAAGCGTGGAAGGGTATACTCAGATGTGAGTCCCTTGCTCATTGCACCATCAGGATTCAAGCAAGCCGGGCCGAAGACGGCTGAAATTCCAGAAACCGGTCCCCGGTAGTTTGTTTCCTTCCCAGTATAAGAATTGGCTTGGTAGTTTGGTCGCCCTGTTCCCATGATGCACTGGGCCAGGGACAGACTAATTTGCATATAGCCAGGTTCTGAGCTGGGATGGTGCAGTGAGCTAAAAAGCGGTGATGGATCAAGCTCTGATCTTTGGACTGGGTAAGAGTGGTCTGCTTCATTCAGACACTCTGTTCATCACCACCCCTTTTTCTGAATCGTTTTTGTCCACCATAGGCGTGGAAGGGTATACTCAGATGTGAGTCCCTTGCTCATTGCGCCATCAGGATTCAAGCAAGCCGGGCCGAAGACGGCTGAAATGCCAGAAACCGGTCCCCTGTAGCTTGTTTCCTTCCCAGTATAAGAATTGGCTTGGTAGTTTGATCTGCCCTGTTCCCATGATGCACTGGGCCAGGGACAGACTAATTTGCATATAGCCAGGTTCTGAGCTGGAATGGTGCAGTGAGCTAAAAAACGGTGATGGATCAAGCCCTGATCTTTGGACTGGGTAAGAGTGGTCTGCTTAATTCAGACACTCTGTTCATCACCACCCCCTTTTCTGAATCGTTTTTGTCCACCATAAGCGTGGAAGGGTATACTCAGATGTGAGTCCCTTGCTCATTGCACCATCAGGATTCAAGCAAGCCGGGCCGAAGACGGCTGAAATGCCAGAAACCGGTCCCCGGTAGCTTGTTTCCTTCCCAGTATAAGAATTGGCTTGGTAGTTTGGTCTGCCCTGTTCCCATGATGCACTGGGCCAGGGACAGACTAATTTGCATATAGCCAGGTTCTGAGCTGGGATGGTGCAGTGAGCTAAAAAACGGTGATGGATCAAGCCCTGATCTTTGGACTGGGTAAGAGTGGTCTGCTTAATTCAGACACTCTGTTCATCACCACCCCCTTTTCTGAATCGTTTTTGTCCACCATAAGCGTGGAAGGGTATACTCAGATGTGAGACCCTTGCTCATTGCACCATCAGGATTCAAGCAAGCCGGGCCGAAGACGGCTGAAATGCCTTAAACCGGTCCCCGGTAGCTTCTTTCCTTCCCAGTATAAGAATTGGCTTTGTAGTTTGGTCTGCCCTGTTCCCATGATGCACTGGGCCAGGGACAGACTAATTTGCATATAGCCAGGTTCTGAGCTGGGATGGTGCAGTGAGCTAAAAAACGGTGATGTATCAAGCCCTGATCTTTGGACTGGGTAAGAGTGGTCTGCTTAATTCAGACACTCTGTTCATCACCACCCCCTTTTCTGAATCGTTTTTGTCCACCATAAGCGTGGAAGGGTATACTCAGATGTGAGTCCCTTGCTCATTGCACCATCAGGATTCAAGCAAGCCGGGCCGAAGACGGCTGAAATGCCAGAAACCGGTCCCCGGTAGCTTGTTTCCTTCCCAGTATAAGAATTGGCTTGGTAGTTTGGTCTGCCCTGTTCCCATGATGCACTGGGCCCGGGACAGACTAATTTGCATATAGCCAGGTTCTGAGCTGGGATGGTGCAGTGAGCTAAAAAACGGTGATGGATCAAGCCCTGATCTTTGGACAGGGTAAGAGTGGTCTGCTTAATTCAGACACTCTGTTCATCACCACCCCCTTTTCTGAATCGTTTTTGTCCACCATAAGCGTGGAAGGGTATACTCAGATGTGAGTCCCTTGCTCAATGCACCATCAGGATTCAAGCAAGCCGGGCCGAAGACGGCTGAAATGCCAGAAACCGGTCCCCGGTAGCTTGTTTCCTTCCCAGTATAAGAATTGGCTTGGTAGTTTGGTCTGCCCTGTTCCCATGATGCACTGGGCCAGGGACAGACTAATTTGCATATAGCCAGGTTCTGAGCTGGGATGGTGCAGTGAGCTAAAAAACGGTGATGGATCAAGCCCTGATCTTTGGACTGGGTAAGAGTGGTCTGCTTAATTCAGACACTCTGTTCATCACCACCCCCTTTTCTGAATAGCTTGAATCCAGTGGCAAAGTGAGCAAGGCACTCACGTCTGAGCATACCCTGCCTACTTAGGACGAACAAAGCGATACAAAAGGGGATGAAGGACGGAGCACCTGAACAAATCAAACACTCACCCCCAGTCAACTGATCTGGGTTTAATCCATCACCATTCTTTAACTCACTCCGCCACCCCAGTTCAGACATGGCCATATGCAAATCAGTCTGACCCTGTGCCTCATGGGAACAGTCCAGCCCGAACTGCCAAAGCCATGTCTTCCATGGACCGGAAACAAGCATCCTGGGACCGGTTTATGGCATTTCAGCCGTCATCAGCCAGGCTAGCTTGAATCCAGAAGCAAAGTGAGCAAGGGACTCACGTCTGAGCATACCCTGGCAAATTAGGGCGAACAAAGCGATACAAAAGGGGATGATGGACGGAGCGCTTGAACAAATCAAACACTCACCCCCAGTCAACTGTTCTGGGTTTAATCCATCACCATTTTTTAGCTCACTCTGCCACCCCAGTTCAGACATGGCCATATGCAAATCAGTCTGACCCTGTGCCTCATGGTAACAGTCCAGCCCAAACTGCCAAAGCCATGGCTGAAGATGGCTGAAATGCCAGAAACCGGTCCTAGGAAGCTTGTTTCCGGTCCAGGGTAGGCATGGCTTGGCATCTCGGGCTGGACTGTTCCCATGAGGCACAGGGTCAGACAGATTTGCATATGGCCTTGTCTGAACTGGGGTGGCAGAGTGGGCTAAAGAACGGTGATGGATTAAACCCAGATCTGTTGACTGGGTGTGAGTTTTTGATTGGTTCAGATGCTCCAGCCATCACCGCCTCCTTTTGTACCGCTTTGTTCGCCATAAGTTGGCAAGGTATGCTCAGACGTGAGTCCCTTGCTCACTTTGTCACTGGATTCAAGTAAGCCTGGCTGAAATGCCAGAAACCGGTCCTAGGAAGCTTGTTTCCGGTCCAGGGAAGGCATGGCTTGGCAGTTCGGGCTGGACTGTTCCCATGAGGCACAGTGTCAGACTGATTTGCATATGGCCATGTCTGAACTGGGGTGGCAGAGTGGGCTAAAGAACGGTAAAGGATTAAACCCAGATCTGTTGCCTGGGTGTGAGTGTTTGATTGGATCAGATGCTCCGTCCATCACCACCGCCTTTTGTACCGCTTTGTTCGCCATAAGTTGGCAGGGTATGCTCAGACGTGAGTCCCTTGCTTACTTTGTCACTGGATTCAAGCTAGCCTGGCTGAAATGCCAGAAACCGGTCCTAGGAAGCTTGTTTCCGGTCCAGGGAAGGCATGGCTTGGCAGTTCGGGCTGGACTGTTCCCATTAGGCACAGGGTTAGACTGATTTGCATACGGCAATGTCTGAACTGGGGTGGCAGAGTGGGCTAAAGAACAGTGATGGATTAAACCCAGATCTGTTGACTGGGTGTGAGTGTTTGATTGGTTCAGATGCTCCTTCCATCACCACCCCCTTTTGTACCGCTTTGTTCGCCATAAGTTGGCAGGGTATGCTCAGACGTGAGTCCCTTGCTTACTTTGTCACTGGATTCAAGCAAGCCTGGCTGAAGAAGGCTGAAATGCCAGAAACCGGTCCTAGGAAGCTTGTTTCCGGTCAGGGGAAGGATTGGCTTGGCATTTCAGGCTGGACTGTTCCCATGAGGCACAGGGTCAGACTGATTTGCATATGGCCATGTCTGAACAGGGGTGGCAGAGTGGGCTAAAGAACAGTGATGGATTAAACCCAGATCTGTTGACTGGGTATGAGTGTTTGATTGGTTCAGATGCTCCGTCCATCACCACCCCCTTTTGTACCGCTTTGTTCGCCATAAGTTGGCAGGGCATGCTCAGACTTGAGTCCCTTGCTCACTTTGTCACTGGATTCAAGCAAGCCTGGCTGAAGACGGCTGAAATGCCAGAAACCGGTCCTAGGAAGATTGTTTCCGGTTCAGGGAAAGCATGGCTTGGCAGTTCCGCTGGACTGTTCCCATGAGGCACAGGGTCAGACTGATTTGCATATGGCCATGTCTGTACTTGGGTGGCAGAGTGGGCTAAAGAATGGGATGGATTAAACCCAGATCTGTTGACTGGGTGTGAGTTTTTATTGGTTCAGATGCTCCGTCCATCACCACCCCCTTTTGTACCACTCTGCAGTGACTTTACAGCTCACGAGCTGCGAGTCACTGGTTCGTTTTTTTTGTCCATTTTATTGACAGTGCATTTCATTTTTGTGAAATCTCTTGTTAATAAAATGTTATATACTGAGCCATCACTCGCCCCGTGCCAAATCCAACCAGTATGTGTGTGTGTTTGAGGAATAGATGGCTGTGCAGGAATCTTTGTCTTTTTAGTCTCTCTGCCAAGGTGTACATTCCATCTATGAATAACCTACCAACTGTAGATATTGTCGTAAACCCATGGGAGTACATGGTGATGTCTCTCTGGGAAATCCAATAAGTTATTTTATCCACAATGTCCTGCAAACTTCAAAATGTCTGTCACATTTTCCTTGCAATATTGTGCCAAAATTCTCACGCTGCAGAACTAAACAACAAATTTTGTCTAAACGAAATGGTTTTGCAAGGGGGGTCACCTGGGTTTTTGGTTCTGTGCTCGGCGCCCATCTAGGTAAACCAACCAAACCCACACATTTCTGAAACTAGACACCAGGGGGCTTCCAGGGAGGTATGGCTTGTGTTGATCCCTCAGAGTTTCCATACCAAGAATCCCTTGCAAACCTCGATTTTTGCTGAAAAAATCACTTTTCTCACACATTTTTGTGTGGGAAAGTGTAGCATCACCGGGCTCACGCAAATTTTCTACCACCCAGCATTCCCCCAGGTCTCCCAATAAAAATGGTGCCTCACTTGTGTGGGAGGCCCACGTACTCACGACAGGCAAGGGCTAAAAACCCTGGGGACCTCCCTTGCAAAACCAGGTGGTTTGGAGATAGGCAAATTTTGATGTCCCCTCACTACGTATATATATATATATATATATATATATATATATATATATATATATATATATATATATATATACAAATTGCATTTGTGCGCACTTACAGTTTTTTACTGATCTAAGGGGGGTCTGCCATCTTAGATTGATCAATAAAAAATTAAAAGAAAATGGCGCTTGCATCACTCTTTAGGGACATGCATGCACATGCCCGCAAAATGATGAGGTCGCTACAGTGGATGCATCTTGCATCTTTTCTGTTTATACTAAAGAGGATCGCCAAAAACATTACTTTGTTCAGTACTGTGCAGCATTAGCATAGTCAGTAGGTCCTAAAGGGGAGATCTATTGGCTTTGCGATCTTAGGTTTTTGTTCAACAGCTTGCTACTTTTTGTGCATGCCTTTTGTGTGCATTCTCAGTAAATTAGAGCATCTCTAGAAGTTAAGCACTGTTCATTGTACATGAGCAAATTTTTGCCCCAAAAGAGAGAGGTGTGATTTTTTTTTTAACTGGACTGAAACTATATTATGCATGAACTGCCATATTTACATTTCCTACGATAGCTTCTATCTCTCTACATATATTTCTAGATGCAAAATTAAATTAAGGAGTGTAGTTGGGAATCCAAATGCTAGGTGTTTAGAGAAAGGTCATAGTCCTGATATGTGCATTCAGTGGAATCCCACCAAGCCCTACCAACCTGAGCCTGAATGTTCAAATGGGTTAATTATGGAATATTTTAGGTTACTGTAGGTACTGCAACTAAAGTAGCAACTGGTTTTTTAAAGTTTTTTTTTCCAGAGATACAGATTAAAACTTAATGACTAATAAAGTTTACCAAAGGAAAAAATTACTACAGTTCAATTCATACAGGCTATCAAAAAGGAGAATTTATAGGAGAATGTATCCTGTATAACATCTCTTACAGCAAGAATTTCCTAACTCCATTAATGATCTAATACACATGACACATTCATTCCTCCCCTTAACACAACAGCACTGCATTATTTCACTCCCCACAACAATAAACAATCATATAATTGTCCACATTAAACAAAGAAACCCTGCCCAGCCGAACCTTAAACCTTCTATAAATTGGGCCATCATCTTAATAAACCTTGCAATGCCACCATATCGAATGGCATATAGTGACTTTCCTTGACTTCTTCATTTTCCCCATCCATTCTCTAATAGAAGGGACTAATTGTGATTTCCATCTTTACCGCAATAAGGCTCTAGTCACTAACAATGAAAAATATATTAGTTTTTGATATTTTGGGGACAACTTTAATGTGAGGTCCTATCCTAATAGCACCAAGAAAGCACAAGGGGCCAACTGTTTGCAGAGCCTGCTTCAGATACCGAAGCAATGCCTCTCAAAAATCTTGTAGAGCGGTGCAGGGCCACATTACATGAGACCAAGTTGCTAATTTAGTAGATTCTGAAGCAATGGCCCGACAATCCCGGGTTAATCTCCTGAAAGAATTTAGGAGTTTGATAAATCAACCACTTTGCATAAAAATATCTTCTCAGCCAGTTAGCACCTCTAAGTACTGTAAAATTGTTATAAAATTAAGAACAATCGATAGAAACTCTATGCTAAAGAGTAAAAATTTGGTAATTTATCTAATTAAAAAATTCAACCCAAAAAACCCTCCTTACACAAAGTAGCAAGATGGATATTTATCAGAAAGCTGTAAGTAAGTGGGAAACACTTGAGGGGTTTGTGCTGTCAAGAGAAGTTTGGGGTAAAGTCTATAAATTGAAGTATACTATAACAGCAGTCAATCATAGCATAATCCCCTATCTGTAGTTTTATTTCCTGCCAAGTTTTCCACTTGTCCGCTGTGATAAAATGTATCAGTTCAGACAACCCTTTGCCCTCCATTTAGATAAAGTACCTTGGTCCTGCTTGTCCCCTTGGCCCCACACCAAATCGGATAGGCATGTTGGAGCATAGGGAATATAGTGAATTTTATCATCCTTTTAAATGTGCATCTACTTTTCAAAAAAACTATTTAGAATCTTGTATCAAATATTCTTGGGGTATTTTGTCAATCGAAAATATCAATTATATTATGTTCTTTTAAAAAAAAGTATTCAAGTCGTTCTTTTACAGCACATAGAATCTAGATGTCATGAGAAATCTAAACCAATATTGCGCAAAATAAACATAATAGCATTCTCTCAAATTGGTGCGGTCTAATCCACCCTCCTTCACACTTCTATACAAATCGCTAAGTGCTAGTCTGGAGCTTTTATCCTGCCAAACAAAAGATAGCATTTATTTCCTTTAAAAAATCTACATTCAATATACAAGGCAGTGTGGCTGAGAAAAAGAAATTAAACAAGGTGAGAATCGCCATTTTTATCAATGCCACCCTCCCCTATAGGTAAAGAGGAAGCAGTTTTCACATTGCTAACATCACTTTCACCTTGAATAGCAAGAGACAGAAATATATTTAATATAAATCCTCAACCTGGTTTGTATATCCGACACCCAGATAGCACTTATTCTAATTATGGACACAAACTGAAGCTCTGGAAGTAAAATATCTGTCCCAATAGAGAAGAAAATAATTTACATTTTAGCTTGTTAATTCTATATCCTCCTAACGCTTAATGCACGGCAAAAATCTCAAAAACTCTTTCTTTTTTTCCCAGTGTCCAGAGTCAGCATTATATCATCCACATAAAGCTTTATCTTATCCACCTGTGGCATAGGTGGCCTAATCTCCCGATCCTTTCTTATGCGATTGCTAATGGGTCAATAAAAAAGGCAAAGAGTACCGGGGACAGGGGACAGCCCTGTCGGGTCTCTCGTCAAACATATAACATCCTGGGATCTGTAGCATTAATTTTTATTTTTTTTCCTATGCATTCTAATACATTTTTTGTATGACCCTTGTGAACTGGAAGAGTATTCCAAATCTCTCTAGAATATGGAGTCCATGAGGCCTTCTAAACATTCCATAAAAAAATAGGAGCTGGTATTTGGTTTACAAAAAGGTGATCAAGCGCCTCATGTAATTAGAGGGGATTTGTTGCTAATTGTACAGCCAAAGATTAAACCATTCTCATCAACGTGTATCAGTTTAGAGGCTATCTTTTTGAATCTATTCGGCAGTGTTTTCATTACTATTTTATAATCCGAATTTACCAATGTTATAGCGTGATATAAATTTGGGTCTGCCGCTTTCTTCCCTGTTTAAAGAAAAACTAAGCACATTACCTAAGTTAAAGTAGAAGGGGTTAGGCTCATCACCAAAAATAAAATTGGCTAGCAAAACCAGATATTCATTTAAAACATCGTGAAACTCTTCATAAAACTCCAAAGGAAAAACATTGGAACCACTAATCTTCAATTTGGTTAACTGAGAACCACCTCTTCCAGCTAATCATCTTACTACTATCTTCTTTCAAGAACACTTGGCATGCCTAGCCCTCCTAAAGACACCTCCACGGCCTCTTTATCAACTGTCGGACTATTATTAGAAATCTGGCCATAATGTTCCAGGAAAATCTCGTTTATTTCCCCCTTTTCCTTACAACGAAGTCCTGTATCAGGACAATTTTCGTGCATATAGTGCTTTTTGCTGCCCCCCCCCCCCACCGAGTTGCCAGGCCATGAACTTCCCAGCAAAAATCCTTTCTTCATAAATCTTTTGCATATCAGCAATGGCACGTGTACATCTCTTAGTGTAAAAATATTCAGTTAACGCATGCTTAGCTTCTTCATGGCCCTTTCTGTTCTCCTCAGTGTACTGCTGGGAGAGTACATCATATGTTTCCCTACTTGCTTTTCAAGCAGCAAATCCTTGCCCAAAGGGAAGATATGAGGCCTGAGGGCAAGAGTCAAGCAAACAACAATACTGCTAAGATCTACAGAGTTAAAATATTCAAACCAAGTTACTTAAAATATAGTTATTCAATTAAATAAGAAATATGCCAAACTCAGGGGGAAAAAAAAACCAGTAAGGGACAAGAATACAAAATCTTTTCAAAAGATGTAATTGGGGGGCGTGGCCAAGATGGCAGACTAGACAGACGTGTCTCTGTGGGGCTCCCCCGAACCGTACTCCTTCACCCAGCCAAAATCCACCTTCAGTGTCCCCACAGCTGCAGATTTTTTGGCCCCTGAAGGTGCGAAGCAGAGAGCTACATAGCGGTACAACTCCGGAGGCACTACGAGCTGGATCTCCACTGATCTCGACGGGGGTGCTCACGGTGACGGGAGCCTCTTTTGGTGCCTGCTTGGTGGCGGCGGAGGATCAGACAGCTGGCGGCGCGGAGGAGGCCCTCGTGGGTCAGGAGGGATCCCCCATCAGCCGAACTCCATGAGTAAACAGGGGCTGAAGCGGAGGGTGCGAGACTGCCCCACCAGCGCCTGACAGGAGGGCGGGGACGAGCCACCAGTAGCCAGGGCTGGACCCTGCGAAAATCAAGGCCGGGGCTGTGAGGCTGTGCCTCGTGTATCTGGAGGCTAGCCTGCTGAGTCCCTGAGGGGGGCCACCCCGCCATTGCTGGACTGACACAGAGAAGGTGATGAGTGGCCGCACAGCACGATTTGAGCAGACGCCAACGCCGCCCCGCACCGTGGGTGTGAAAATCGAGGCCGAGGCTACGGGGCCTGGCCTCGGGTGTTGGGCCTTTGCCCGGGGGAGCTTAGACGAGGGCCCCGCTGCCAATCCACGAAGTGCGGCACAAGTGGACAAGCGGACAGCAGCAAGTACCAGCCAGGACCCCTGTAAGCTGCTCTGAGGGTGTAGCGCCACCGGCCAGGTCAGCCCGCCTGTGAAATGGCGCGGAGGACAAGCGCGAGGGGTGATGGCTAAGATCCACAACAAGATCACCCCAACCGGACAGACTCAGCGAGAATGGCATTATTCAGGAGGGAGGTGCGATTCACAACAGAAGTGCAGGCCACAATAGAGAGCCTGGTCTCCCACCACCGGAGGGGATATTGAGGCCGGGGCTGCAGGCAGGGGCGTGTGGGAGGAGTTGGTCCTGAGCCCTGCGATTTGCCCCATTATTCCCACCGCAGCAATAACAACGTGAGGCAAAACACCGCTGGTGGGGTCACTGCCCAGTGAGCTGCAGAACAAATTGGGAGTACAGGCACAGAGAGAAGAGCGGCGGGCTCGGGCCAGGCCCCGGCAGCAACGTCCAGGTGAGCTGCCAGGGGCCGAGTGTCCTCCGATCTGAACAGACTTTACAGATTCACTGATGGTGTGGGGAGGCTTCACTCTTGCTCAGGAAGATCCCCCACGCATTTGGTCCAGGACCTAGCGAGGCATAAGGAGCTACCAGGACCCATGGCCTCATGCACCAGCCGTAACCCTGATCACTACACCATCACTTGGGGGGGCTATCGGAGATCAACGGTCCCTCCCATTGAGGAATCTCTAGCAACTGTTAGCTGTCAACTGCCAAGGAGGAGTGGGGGGCGCCTAGTCATACGCTTGTATACCTCGTGCAGGTCACTGCTACCCCCAATTGTAAACCACGTCTTCACCGCCCGCCAGACATCAAGGGTCCTCGCATCAGATTAGACTGAGGACCAAAGATCGTAGGCAGAAACCAGTGCACCTACCAGGGGATTCCATAGCTGTACGCCAGAGTCCTTGATGCGGGCAGGACCAGGTAGATGGTCCACCATGGCATCCACACGTAAGAAAGGGGAGCACACCCTCACGGACATGCTCCTAAAAGGGCCGAGCAGAGGGGACAGAGGCCCTTTTTCCCCTTCCCAATCCAAACAGTCGGCGGACAACGCGGAGGGTGAGGTGCCTATCACTAAGGCGTTTCTAGAAGCGCTTTTCAAATCTCTCAGAGAGGACTTCCACACGCTCAAGCAAGAGGTGGCTGGTGAGGTGCGAGAGATACGTCGTGACGTGGACGGCCTGGGAGAGCGCGTGGCCGTCATTGAGGACAGTGATCACACCAGGAGCGAGGAAATAAATCGCCTCCAGCAAGCGCTCTTTTGCCTCAAGGAGCAACAGGAGGACCCCCAAGCACACGCCGAAGATCTAAAAAATAGGTTGCAAAGAAACAACAAACGAGTTCGGGGGGTTCCACCGACGGCAGAGGGAGCCGATGTCGCGCAATACCTGCAGGGACTCTTCAGGGACATCCTGGGTGTGGGTCCGGAGCAGGACATTTGAATTGACAGGGCGCACAGAGTGGGCCTGCCGCGGCGGGCCTCTGCCCCCCCTCCCGATATCCTCGCTTTTCTTCCAGATTATCCTCTCAAGGAGAAGATCCTAAAAGAAGCCCGACTGAAACAACCTTTGCGGTATCAAGGACATTCTGTGGCACTATTCCAAGGCCTCTCCTCCTTAACGCTTCAGAAACTAAAGGCGTTCCAGGTGGTCACATCCTTCTTACCGGACATGAGGGTGACATACTCCTGGGGCCACCCCTTTAGACTGATCTTCAAGTGGAATGGAACGCTGCATCAAATGCAGTCCCTTCGGGAGACTTGTAACCTCCTGGACCTCGCTCAGACGGAAGCTGAAGACTCGCCACCTCGGTCCCAGCAACCTTGCAATGGCGGGTGGCAACAAGTGCGCAGGCGATGAACCTCAGCGGCGGCTAATCTGAAGCCAGACCAGACACGCCTGTCACAGGAATGGGCGGCGGCAGTGGAAGCTGTATCCAGGGATACCTCACCTGTAGCCTAAGGGGGGACACATATGCTGCATCTCATCGCTAGCTGGGGCGAACGGCGTGGTAGCTACACGCTCCTTCAGGTACCCTCACCAAAGGCATGCGCCATGGACAGACAGGCATTGGACTTGACTGATCTCTGGGAATGTCTAGTTGGGGTTAGGGTGGGGGTGTTTGTTTTGTTGGAGGAGGGGGGAAGGGGAGGAGGGCTGTTGGGGCTGGGGGTTTGAGAGGGGGGACCAGGTTGGGGAGTGGAGAGGGAGGATGGGGAGGGTACCATTGTGTTGCACAATCGGGGAGTCTCATCGCGCCGTCAGGGAAGGGCTTCTTCCCCGGGAAATCGTACTGTCCAACCCAGCGGGAATGATGTCTGACACCGTCCTCAGAGTCATCAGCCTGGAAGTAAAAGGGCTCAATAACCCTATCAAGTGGCGCTCAGTGCTATCGTACCTGGAGAACTCAGGCACTTTGATTTGCTTGTTGCAGGAAACACACCTTCTCTCCAAGGACTGGCCCAAAATGCACTCCAGAGCTTTCCCCCGCAAACTATATTCTTCCACTAATGAGAAGAAAGTGGGGGTAGCCATCCTGTTTGCTAGTCACTGCAAAGGCCAGGTGAGGGACAAGGTAGCCTAAATTAAGGACAGGCTCCTAGCTTACACTGTGCGGATAGGGGGCCTATCCATGGTCATCGGTTCAGTATAGATCCCCAACTCAGGGCAAGATTCCTTCGTCAAAGGGGCCCTGGCAGACACCCTTGCACACCCGACATGATACACACTTGTGGGTGGGATTTCAACCTTGTAATGGACCAGGACAAAGATCGATCAGGCCGACGATACGGCTCCACGGGGGAGATATTCTTAGAGGGTAACAGGTGGTTGGCTAGCAGAGGCCTTTCTGTCCTTTGGCATTAGGAACACCCCCAAGACACTCATTACACTTTCTATTCACATGTACACCGCACGTATGCTAGGCTGGCCCACTTCGTGGGGTCCTATGATCTCGCTGCGTCGGTCTCGGACGTAGACATTGTCCCAGCAGCAATCTCCGACCACGATGCAGTCACACTCATGATGACCTTCCCACACACGTAGGTGCAGAGAGGCAGTTGGCACCTGAGGGAGTCCCTTCTACAACGGCAGGGGGTTACACAACAATTACACAAACGCATCTCTGAATACCTGATGCTCAATGACACTTCAGACGTACCAGTGACAGCGGTATGGGGAGCACTTAAGGCGGTGGTGTGTGGGGATCTCATAGCGATTTCAGTGGCTGAGGCCCAGGACCGTAGGGACAAAAAGGATGCGCTTTCGGCGCACGTGGCGGAGCTAGAGAGAGTAGATAGCCGCACCGGCCCCCCAGATATGGCGACAGCTAAAAGCGGCCAGGGCGCAGCTCACGGGTTTGGATTTGGATCGCGTGGAGTATGCAGCCTTACAGCTGAGACACACTTACTACATGGGAGGCGATAAGACTTGATGTCTGTTACCGAGTATGCTCAGGGTGCGGGTCCAAAAAGCTAAAGGTACTACTATTCAGGGTGATTACGGGCAAGTGCTTCAGGTCGACGATGAAATAGCGGAAGCCTTTCGGGCCTTCTGTGCCTCGCTATACAGTGCAGATCCTGTTCTAGATACTATGGGGGAAGCTTACCTCAACGGGCGGTAGTCACAGCACTTAATGCGGCAGGTGCCGCTTCCCTGGACGCACCGATCCGAAAGGAGGAGGTAATTTCCGCAATAGCCCGCCTTCAGCCTCTGAAGGCACCAGGGCGAGACGGCTTCTCCGCCGGTTTTTATAAGACTTTTTGCCCCCTGATAGCGCCCCTTCTGACCAAGCTATTTCATTCCTTTCATGGGCGATGCTCAATTCCCCCTGACATGCTTACCGCCGACATTATAGTGTTACCTAAGCCTGGCAAGGATGCTACGCAGTGCGCTGTCAATAGGCCCATATCCTTGCTCAATCTTGACCTTAAGCTTTTTACAGGGATCCTGGCGGCAAGACTGGGACCGTGCCTACTGGGCATTATAGAGCCAGATCAGTCGTGTTTTATCCCCAACAGGCAGTGCAGCGACAATACTAAGCGACTCCTTCATGTCATAGACAAAGCTCATTTTAACAACACGGACACTGTGCTGCTATCTGTTGACGCTGAGAAGGCGTTTGACAGGGTGGACTGGGGCTTTCTGGACAAGACGCTGGTGCAATTTAGGATAGGAGATCCCTTCAGTGCCTGGGTCACCAGCTGCTATGATGCACCCCGGGCAACGATCCGCATCAACGACATTGGCTCGCAGTCCTTTGACATCTGACGGGGCACCCGAAAGGGTTGCCCACTCGTGCCTTTACCCTTTGCACTATACATGGAACCGCTCACGCAAAGAATCTGGGACAGTCCTGATATCACTGGTATCACTTTCGGGGGCGAGCCGCAGGCCATTAGCCTCTACGCCGATGATATCCTGGTGGCTTTGGTTAATCCCAAGCAATCCGTGCCAGCTTTTCTAAAAGAAATGGAGGCCTTCTGGAAAGTTTTGGGGTTTTAAATGTTCACAGGAAAGTCAATGATCCTTACGCAAGGCCGTAATGCTCGCAGGTCCGCTGGCGGACCAATGACATATGGGGGACTATCTTCACGCACCACGATCCCATACTTGGGAATCACCTGACACCAAGCATGGCACAGACTGTCGATCGGAACTACTCGGATCTCTACACCCACATTCAGGGAGACCTGAGGAGATGGCAACACAAGCCACTATCACTTTTGGGTCGTGTCGCGGCGGTTAAGATGTCCCTGCTGCCTAAGGTCCTCTACATATTCCAGACGATTCTGGTGACTCCGTCGCCAGGAATGTTAAAGAAGCTACAAGATGCAATACAACCGTTCATATGGGCAGGGAGGTGGATGCATAGGCATCTTGCTCAACAAGCTCCACAGGGGGGGGGGTTGAGGATTCCCAACTTGCTGAAGTTTTTCCAGGTGACCCAGCTACGCTATCTCTTAGAATGGAACCGTCCCAAGTCAGAGAAGAGGTGGCTTTTCCAGGACAGAGCGATGGCCCAGATGTCACTTTGGAAGGTCCCTTTTTTGAAACGCTCAGATAGGCCGGCATACCTCAGTAAGTCACCTATCACTTGCATGATACTCAGAGTGTGGGACGCAGTAGCGGTCAGAGAGGGTCTTCTACCTTCCCTTCACCAATCATCCCGCTTTTTGACAACCCCGCCTTTGCCCTGGGATGGTGCCCCAGGCTTTTGAGCAGTGGAGAGGTTCTGACTGCAGGTCGACGGGACATTTGTTCGACTTGGACGGCTTCATCCAGCTCGATGCTCTACGAAGATGTATAACCTAAAAGCCCCCCGCGTTATCAACATTTTCAGATCAGACACTTGGTGTCACAGCCCGAGATACGGCCACACGTGGGCAGGCGACTCACAGCCTTCGAGAAATGGCTTATTACAAAAAATACCGACAGACAGGCGATCACAGATCAATATAAAAGGCTCTGCCGCAAACCGCCTTCGCACCGCTTTGCAGGCCTGAAAAGGTGGAAATCTGAACTGGCGAGAAGCTTCACGGATAAAGAGTGGCGGGATATATATCATAGAGCACACCAAATGGCCAGGTGCATGACCAGTAGAGAAGCGTCAGTTAAGATCGTGACTTATTGGTACCTGACTCCAGCTTGACTCAACAAAGGTAACCCACTTCGTAGCCCAACTTGTTGGAGGGGCTGTAGTGAGACCGGGACACTAACTCACTTGCTGTGGAACTGAGTAGAGGTGAGAGACTACTGCACGGCAGTTCTGGACGATATAGATGCTCACTTTGATACAGACATTTCACGATTCCCATCCTATACATTATTAGGGCTCTCAAATACACTCACATTCCCACTAAAATCGATTAGGGGGAAACAAATAGGGTTAGCAATGGGGGCTGCAGTTCAGCACATCCTTTTGCTTTGGGGCACTACGAGGCCTCCTACACACACAGGTTGGCTCCAGAGACTGTGGTATATTTTTGGGATGGATAGGATTCAGGCCACTCTCACACAATCCGCAGCGTCTTTTGCTGAAGTCTGGCAGGCCTTTCTTACCCCGCTAGCCAAGGAATTCAATGTAATCACATGCCCAAAATACCTAAGGTTGCTGCGACTTCCCGACATATCCCTCGTGAGGGTCAACCCCGAGTGACTGGAAAAGCGCAGATACCCAGTCGGAGCGCTCCTTCGAGGCATAGAAGCAACACACCGGGTGGGAGGGGTGGAGGGGGAGTTGGGGGTCAATGGGGGGCATCATCATTTCATAGGGTGGTTGGGTACGTCGACTGTCGATACTAGCCCTAAACATGCATTCATGGACACAGTACTTTCACACGTCTCCCTGGCCTATACACCCAGTGTATCGGGTGGTAGCGTATTTGAAGGCCAGAGATTCGAACAGGGCATGTGTTAACTGTGATGTTTCATACCTAATGCAATTGAAAATTATTAAAACATAGTTAAACTAAAAAAGATGTAATTGGGTAAAGAGAGTACAACATTATTCAAGGGAAACTTTAAATTCAGTTCACACCAGTTCAGCTTGCAAAACGAATGCTATTTTCATTTATCAAAGAGGTTTCACATTTTAGAGCTGATTCAGAAAGGAAGGCTACGGCCATTGAAGCTTTAGCTTCCAATGTGAAATTGATGAATCACAGGTGTATAGTTAAAAACACAAAGCGACCAGGTTAAAAATAAGCATTGGCAACGCCAATGGGTCTCGCCTATGCTGGTTCATTTGGCCTTGTCAATGTTTTTTGCCATGTTGTATAACAGCATTGTTGAAAGTAAAACAAAAAAAGCCCTGGCTGGGTTATAACATTTTTTTTTTACTTTCAGCCATGTTGCGCAGCAGTCCACTAGTGTACAACATGGCTAAAGAAACACACTGACCAAGTCAGTAGATCTTGCATAAGTGAGACTTATTTACTTTGCCAATGCTTGTTTTTAATTATTACTGCTGTGTGTTTGTATGTGTGTTTGTGCACAGAGGGTGGGTGAGAAAGGAGGCAGGCTCAGGAGGCAGGGACTAATCCAGTCTCTGCTGCCTGTTGAAATTAGAAACCCTGCTCTCTCCTTCTTCCTTCATGGGCCTTTCAGTAAAGTGCTGACAGTGCTCACATGATGCAGGTGAGCCACAGACACACAGAGGCATGTGCAGAGAGTGCCCTATTCTTTCACCTAAGCTAACTAGACAACTTATTACAAGCACACTACAGGGCATTTCCTACTACACCTTCCTGACCATGGAGACAGGCTACGTCTGTAGCTGCACACTCCTTAGAATGAACAGCACTGGGCTGTAGGGCAGTGAGCTAGAACATAGCGACCAAGGATATCACTCTCCTCCATCCGAGGTTGGTATCCATGCCTGAATATTGACCTCTTTTTTAGGCTGTTGGCCTTGATAAACCCTGGTGAAGTGTACACTGACTGCAGAGATTACACTCTAGTGCCAGAGTATGAGCACTCTGTAGCTGCCGACTGGTCGGCTTTGGGCCTGCACAGCCCACCCCCATCCTATTTCAAGAGATGATTGTTCTGCTGTGCCAATTTCTTGGCTGTTGATGGGGAAGGTTTATTTTGTGTTTGCAATTTTATATTGCAGGAATTCAACCCGAAGGTATTGGAGCACTTTACATCAGCATCAAGTACATTACACATGGTCATATTCAATTTTTGGGCACTGGGAGATAAGTAATTTGCTCAGAATCACAGGATGTCGAGACAATGTGAAGAAGGGTTCCCCAGTCAACAGCTCTGGTTTTAATGCCACATCCTCTTCCAAGGCCATTCTGCATCAACCCCCAAACAAACCCCACCTATGGCATTTAGTATGCGTTTACACCTGGCGGGCAATGGTTGGAGTTGACAATTGGCTGCAGTTTATTTACATTGGTTAACACATGCTCATGAAAAACAAGGCAGGCCAGATAAAGGTGGCCTGTCCTTGCCCTTCACCCATGGGTCAGCTGCTGAAGGAAGAGCTGTGAAAGAGAGAAGTGCTTGAGCTTCCATTCCTCTCACAATAATAGTTTTGGAAATAATCCCAGCAGAAGGAAGATCTGTCTCAGCCTCATTTACTTATGCTTGTATTTTTTGTTAATCATGAGCCAGGCCAATTGATATGCTATATATAACCAAATCAAGCAGTCACAGGATCCCTGAGAACCAAGGCACTATGGGTGTTTTAGGTATCCAGTTACTTACTCTCCACTAAATAACTCTCTCCTCACACCTCACTTTCCAAAGCTGAGTCTAGGAAAGCAGTCAGGAGGCTTTTGCTGAGAAAAAAACCAGAAGATCAAATAACCACAGTGGGTGGCGTGGCTTGAACTGCAGCAAGATGGCCGTGATTCCTTGAGGCTCCATGCATCGGCCTGGACCTTTTTTCGTTACGAAGTGGCAGTGTCTCTTCTCTGACTCTATGGACAGGCAGATTTATTAGTTTTGACGCGGGAGAGCAAATAGCTGTCATTTTTCCTTTCCTATGTGCCGTTTTTCATCCCTATTTCTCCTGTGTCGCATTCCCATCAGGGGAAAGAGCTGCAGCCGCCATTTCGTCTGCCGCAGCAGTGACTTCGTAGCCCAACTTGTTGGAGGGGCTGTAGTGAGATCGGGACACTAACTCACTTGCTGTGGGACTGAGTAGAGGTGAGAGACTACTGCACGGCGGTTCTGGACGATATAGATGCTCACTTTGATACAGACATTTCACGATTCCCATCCTATACATTATTAGGGCTCTCAAATACACTCACATTCCCACTAAAATTGATTGGGGGAAACAAATAGGGTTAGCAATGGGGGCTACAGTTCAGCACATCCTTTTGCTTTGGGGCACTACGAGGCCTCCTACACACACAGGTTGGCTCCAGAGACTGTGGTATATTTTTTCTTTCCTATGTGCCGTTTTTCATCCCTATTTATCCTGTGTCGCCTTCCCCTCAGGGGAAACAGCTGCAGCCACCATTTTGTCTGCCGCAGCAGTGACTGGCTGCCGTTCTTTAGTGTCATGGCACTATTTCTGCAACTGATAATGGAATGGTAATTTTAAAAAAATTGGGAATTGGTGTACTGATTCATTTGTCCCTCATATCTCTGTTATTAAGAATTTTTTGCTTTGAGGGTTACCAGTGGCTTATCTGCAGGCTTTCTCCATTCTTCTGTGTTCTACATTGGATGTCTGCAAAGGAGAGAGAAAAGAGAATATGTATGGCACTGTATATGTTTCCTTCCAAGCTTGGCTCTTTTGCTGCACGTCACAGGTCTGCTAATTTACCAATATTTGTGACATCTCTTCCTTCATATGTATATGGAACCTCCTTCTTCCTTCAATCAAAATGTTGCCTCTGCCACTATTTCTTCCATATGCAAAGACTTCACCACTGCTGCATCAAAACGCCAAAAGAAAGAGCCAGGTTCTCCCACAAAATCTCCATTTTCTATAACACTGGACGATCTCATGGAGGAGATAAAGCATTTAAAATCTTATGTAATTGATACCAACGCTACCCTTCAGAGACTAGAGGAGAAATAGTCCAATTTAGAGTCAAGGGTTACGGTGGTGGAGCAGAAGATTAGCGACACTCAGGATGGGATCCCTAAGGTGGAAGCTATGTCCAGAGAAATAGCTCTTCTCAAACAGCAAATGGAGGACTTGGAAAATCACAATAGGTGCAACAATCTTAGACTTTATGGTATTCCTGAGGGAGAGGAGGGTTCTGACATGATCGCCTTTCTTAAACTCCATTTTCCTAAACTACTTGGCCTTAAGGAAGGTACTACTCTCAACTTGCAACGTGCGCATCGTATTGGTCCTAAACCTGGGAGCTCCACCTCCACATCGTCAGTCAGTCGCCCCAGAGGGATAATTGTTCTTTTCTTGGAATATACTGAATTGTTGATGGGTTTGTCTGCAGCAAAACAAAGGAAGCAGATGTTATTGTTTGGTCACAGAGTTTTTCTCTCACAGGATGTGGCCTGTGCCACCGCCGCTCTTCATAAGGGATTCCTTTCCTTTTGCCCTGCTCTCCGTTCCATGAACGCCAGACATGGTCTTGTTCATTCTTGTTTTTTTAAAGTCTCCCTTAAGGAATGGACCCACTCTTTTGACCGCCCTGAGGATTTAAGACAATCAATTTTTCATCACAAAGGAGAAGAAATGGACCTCGGGAAAACCTGAATACTGACTTTTCTAGCATGTTTTTGTTTCCCATTTGCTTGAATATTTTCAATTTACTGGTTTAGATGTTTTTTGTCTTTATTCTAATGACCTTGTGGTTTTTCCTTCACAGAAGTACCCTGTCTAGTACGGACACTCCTACTTGTTGTTGTCTCCTCATTGTGCCCCCCTTCCACTCCTATTATTTATAGTTCTTCACATATTGGTAAGTGATTCTCCCTCCTTAAAGTATGCACTTTTCCTATATTTGTTCTCATTAGGTTTCTCTCTTTGAGTTATTCTGGCTCATCATGTTTCTCTGACTGCTGCACCCTATCATATTATATTCTTTTTCCTTTACTTATCTATTCGTCTTTTTCATTTCTCTCTGACTTTGTTGATTCTTGTCTGTCCTCCCTTCGCGGATCCCCACCTCCTCACGTTAATCTTCTCGTTCTGGCAATATGTTCTGGTCATTTTGACTGAAGTCTCCCGGCTTCCTGTCAACTTCTCTTTCTCTATCATTTCTTTCTTCTTCTGTTTTCTCTCTCTCTTTTCTTCTTTCCTTTTTTCTTCTGTTTTCCTCCAAATTTTTCAAATATATCATCTTTGATCACTTTCCTTTCTTTCTTTTTTCTTGTTATTTACTTTTTTACCAACTCTTGTATTTATTTCATTTTATTGCTTATTATCCTACCTGTTGGTTTTAAAATTTCTGCATGTTCATTCTAAGTTTTAAATTTTTTTAGAATGCTCATGGTGTTGCTTAATGTTTTTCCCCTCTCATTATGACTGACAATGCTCACATATTATCCTGGAATGTGATGGGTTTGCGTAATCCTGTCAAGAAGCAAAGGGTACTTAGCCATTTATCCAGATTACATTGTAAAATTGTGATGCTTCAAGAGATTCAACTTAATGAAAATAATATTAATTATCTCAAAAATCAATGGGTAGGCTATGGGTATTGTTCCCCAGCTAAAGACAGAAAGAATGGAGTGGTGACATTATTTCATAAGTACTTTTATCTTACTATAGAGAAGGAAGAGAAGGATGCTGATGGCAGGTGGTTTCTTTCACATCTCATTATAAATGGTTCCCCTATCTCTCTTCTTAACATTTATAGTCCCACTGGTATTGACTGCGTTTGGAGTGTTTATCTATATGTGCAAAGCAATTAGATTGTAACCTATATTGGGAGGAATGTGAATAGATCCATTGAATGAATATGTGATGAATCATTTTTAATGAATTCTTTTTTAATATACTTTGCATTCTAAGTTGAGAAATTCTTGTGCGGTACAATGTTTATATTATATTGCATATGGGTGTAAATGGATATTTGATTTTCAGCGAGGCATTGTCTGCCCTAAGATAATATCTTTATCTATGCTAGAATAGTTATACATCAAAATTGACACTTGGTCCAGGGTGAGGCTTTTGTCCGCTTTTACATTAGAATATAGAGACTTCTGTGTCCTTGTTTTCTTCCCACTGGTATTGAGTCACAGATTTGGCTGCCCATGTCCCATACTCTTCATTCATATCCTAATTCTAACCTCTTGGTGGGTGAGGACTGCAATCAGGTCATGGATCCCTTCACTGACAGGAAATTCACTGCAAGGTATATTCCTATTAAAATGGAAAAAACCTTTACTAATATTAATCGTTCGAGAGGTCTGGTGGATGCCTGGAAGGTATATAATCCGGACAGCATGGAATTCACTTTTTATTCTCCCTCTCATAATTCTACCTCTAGAATTAATTACATTTTTTTGAGTCCTCATCTCATTCCCAATTTAATTCACTCTGAAATTGGGTCCATACTTATTGCTGATCATGCTCTTGTTTTATTAATTTATATCCTTCTTCGGAGTCTTCCAAACCCCGTAGATGGCGCTTCAATAATTACTTACTCATAGATCCCACTTTAATTAGGCGCTTCAAAGATTTTTTGTCAGAATTTTTCCTCATTAATGCTAGTCCTGACATCCCCTTCCGCACTATCTGGGATGCTTTTGAGCGACAGCCAGAGGTTTTATCATTGATTATGTTGCTGTCAAAAAGAAATAACTTCTCGAGGAATCAGTTCCTTATTATCCTCTATTAAGCAGCTTGAGCATATCTATTTCTCTTCTAATAACGATGATACTCTTAAAAAATTGTTCCAAGCTAAATTGAATTTTAACAGGAAATTGACTAAGGAAGCTTCTGGGGTGTTACTTAAAATTAATTTTAAATTTTACGGAGGCCATAATTGAGTCGGTAAATTCCTTGCAAATTATTTGAAGGTCTAATCCCAAAGATCCAAAATAATCAATATTACTGATGATAAAGGTGTTAATCACTTCAAAGATGAGGAGATATTAAAATGCTTTACACATTTTTATGAGACCTTTTATACTCCATAATCTTCTCCTTCTGACACTGCTTTGGAGTCATTTTTTTAATTGTTACCTCCTCGCTCCTCCTTATCTCCTGATGGCTCTTTATTAGTGAAGGATTTGTCCCTTTCTGAAAGTAAGTCAGCCTTAGCTCAGTTACCTAAAGATAAGGCACCCAGCCCAGATGGTTTTACCGCTGAATTCTATTCCTGCTTCTCACAGACCCTTCTCCCTTATCTTCTATCTCTCTTTCAGCATTTTATTTCTCATAATGAGGCTCAGGGCTCCTTTCTTGAAGCCATGATCTGCCTAATTCCAAAGAAGGCTAAAGATCCCTCATCCTGTGCCAATTATGGCCCTTTCTCTTTAGTCAACTTGGATTGCAAAATGTTGCTAAGGTGCTGGCACTACTTAGTAATCAGGTTATTCCTGCTTTGATTGGCTACGAGCAGACTGGGTTTGTCAAAGGCAGAATCCTAGCAGATAATTAAAGAACTTTTTAAAATATCATTCATCTTGCATCCAAGAGTTCTTCCCCTGTTGCAGCCATCACCTTGGAGAAAGCTTTTGATCGCAGTCAGTGGCTTTTTATGATGCACGCACTCAAGTGGCATGGTTTTGGCCCCGTTATTTCATCTTTCATAGGTTTGTTCTATTACTCTCCAACCACTTCAGTTTTTGATAATGGATTTCAATATCCTTATTGTACCCTCCAGCGAGGCACTCGTCTAGGCTGCCCTCTCTTACCTTTGCTCTTTATCTTATCACTTGAATCCTCTCTTCATTCTCTGCGACATTCTTCTGCATTTCATGGTTTTACACATAAGTCAATTGAAATAAAGTTTCCTGCTTACGCAGATGACATTCTGCTATATCTCTCCGATCCTTCTATCTCTTTGCCCACTTTCACAGATCTTTTATCTTCTTATGCCGCTCTGTCTGGATATAAATTACATTTTTCTAAATTCAAAGTGCTTCCATTAAATAAGTATTGTTTAAGCAGTATGTTCAAAGGGACTGATTTTAAATGGAACACTAATTACATTACATGTTTGGTAATAAAATATACTTCTTCAATTGTTGGATCGGTTCAGCTTAATTTGGAGGATGATTTATTAAAGATATTTGGTATGGCAGAGAAATGGTCTCTCTTATTCTTGTCATGGTGGGGCAGGTTGGGCACTTCCAAAATGATGATGCTCCCCGTTATTAACTTCTAATTGTCCATGCTACCAGTGAGGCTTCCCTTAAAAAAATATAGATCTCTTAATGGTGTTTTAAGTAAATTCTTTCTGGAATAGCCGGAAAGCCCATATATCTTTATCTTCCTTGTCTGCTCCTAAGGATATGAGAGGTCTCAATGTTCCCACCTTTCATCAATACAACTCCTCCTTCCTAATCCATCAGGTTTTACCTTATCTGGCTTCTTCGGATGAACCTTCTGTATCGGTATGTTATAGATTGGACGAATCTGTGGCTCAACCATTTCCCTTTTCCTAGTTAGCCGATTTTACTTGTTCATTTAAGTCCCCAAACTATTTCACATATTGACCTTTAACCCGATCCTTAAAAACTCCCTTCCTCCTTTGCAAATATTCCTGGATTCCCCTATATGACATAACAAAGTCCATACAATTTTCCAATCGTATCATTTTTTGGAAAGATTGGGCGGCTAAAGGGCATAATCACGGTTAAACACTTAGTACAGGATATGCATTTTCTATCCTATCAGGAAGTGCAATCTAAATTTTGTTTGCCTGCCACTGCTCTTCTTAAATCCGATTCTTTAAGATTGCTCTTAACTCAACAGCTGTCTCTTATCTCTGGAACACCCTCCTCTCCATCTGACCCCCCATTAGAACCACTACCTACCTCTCTTTCTGTTCCAGCCTTCTATATAAAAAAAAGAGGTCTCGTGTGCGTCTCAAGTTGCTTTCCCAGGAGAGCGCGTTGTGAATAATTATCGGCTGGCTCCGCCGAAGAGTAATGCACCACCAGAAGAGCGCCATCATCCTCCAACCCGAGCTTTCCTTTTGCATCGTGAAAACGAAGAGGAGGATGCGGTGCCGCCAAGGACCTGCCCTGGTATTGGACCCGAGACAGCTTTCAAAGTGAGCTGACACGGGGAGACTTCAGCCCATAAAATGAACAGTAATCATATTTTAAGCAGCAGTGTATGACACCACCCACTGGAGGGTTAAAACGTGACACAACCTATGGCACTACAGGCTCCATAATGCAGCGCTTTACAGGAAGTGACCCTACATTCAAATTCCACCAGAGGAAGCGACCTTGAAAAAACACTAACTGCAGCAGCCAAATGGTGTGTCAAGAAACAATGGCTTACCTTTGAAAAAGTTCGAAGCGAACGAAACGCGTCAGGAAAATGCCACATGCTGTTTCAATCAACTAAAATAAAAGCGGCAAAAAAGAGGTCTCGTGTGCGTCTCAAGTTGCTTTCCCAGGAGAGCGCGTTGTGAATATATATATATATATATATATATATATATAAATATAGATATATATATATATATATATTACCTACTGGCTATCGCCAGTAGGTATATATAGTTAGGATTTTTTCTCTATGGGACTTTTGAAAATTCTATGTCTAATAACTTTGGCGTTTGTGGACGGAATCGGCTGAAATTTTCAGGAAAATGGCACATTTTGTTTCTGAGCAGCCCCTGAAAATTTGGTGGGGTTTCGTCAAGGGGGGGCTAAGAAAAAAAGGGGGTTCCCAAAACGCGTTTTTTGCATTGAGTTTTCCATAGGGCGGTTGGACTCACTTTTAGCTCGAACGGCTGAATGGATTTGCACGAAACTTGGCAAAATTGTAGGGACTGTTAGCCCGATGTGCCTTTGCTAGGTCTCAATATATGTGCTCCAGTAGTTTTTGAGAAATTAACGTTCAAACCAAGATATATATCTGTAACAGCGCTCTGGGCAGCGATCCGGTCCGCTTACTTTTCGCTTATCGGAACTTTGCGCACAGAAAGCTGATTGGCTCTCCGGTGTCTGTCAACATTCTAAACAGTCCGGAGCGGACGCCATCTTGTCTCTCGGTAGGATCGAGAGAGAAGAAGAGGTGGAAAACGAAGGGGGAATTTAATGAAAGGGGGCAAGGTATCCCCCTCTTGACCCCCTAGGAATGTTGTTGGGGTTATTAAAGGGTCCCGTGGGGAAAATAAAAAAAAAAATGATTTTTCACGGTAGAAGCGCGGCCGCGAACTGGTAGCGAAACGGGAATTCGCCATTTTGTGCTTCGTAAATTAAATTACTAGTTATAAGTGGGTGCGGGAGACGTATCCTAATCCCCTATGTTTCCTGAGGGTGGGTGAGGAGGCTGATATATGTTGATACATCTCTTCCAGCGGCTGTGCGTGAGCTTTTTTTTTTTTTTTGCTGCGTGACAGTCCGGAGCGGCCGCCATCTTGTCTCTCGGTAGGATCGAGAGAGAAGAAAAGGTGAAAAACTAAGGGGGAATTTAATGAAAGGGGGCAAGGTATCCCCCTCTTGACCCCCTAGGAATGTTGTTGGGGTTATTAAAGGGTCCCGTGGGGAAAATAAAGAAAAAATGATTTTTCACGGTAGAAGCGCTTCACGGGCCGCGAACTGGGCCGCAAACTGGTAGCGAAACGGGAATTCGCCATTTTGTGCTTCGTTAATTAAAGTACTAGGTATAAGGGGGTGCGGGAGACGTATCCTAATCCCCTATGTTTCCTGAGGGGGGCTGAGGAGGCTGATATATGTTGATACATCTCTTCCAGCGGCTGCGCCATCTTGCCTTTTTTCGAATGCCACAATTTTGTCGTGCACTGCAGCCATTTTAGATGCCAGGCTGGTCCCAGGCTATCCCCTAACCCTGCGGATGTAGTTTATGGCCCCAGCTGTAGAGAATTCAGACATGCCAATCCTCCTGATTCAGGCGTGTGAGTACTGATTTCAGTGCTAGTCTCCCGCCTCCCGATTTCTGCAAGCAAAAACCCGGGGGCATATTACGAACAACTAGCGATAATTTTTGTCTCTAACTTGTTTAGAGACAAAAATTATCGCCGCACATCGGCGATTTTTATCGCAGATAAACCTTGCTATTATCGCAGAAAAGTCAGCGATATTCATGTATTATCGACCTAATGCTCTTAGCCATGTTATCCACCTCCCATTGGATAACATGGCTAAGAACTGCTCAGGGCAGGTGTTAGATTTTGGAGATATTCGCGCTTAGCGCGAATATCTCCAAAAGTTGGTAATAGAAGGTAGCGATGTTAGGGACTGTTTCCAGTCGCTAACATCTTGGCACGCCACTTTGCATGTCATTAGTGATAAGTATCACTGACATGCAAAGCGGGGCCGAAGATGGTCGCTATCTCCTTTTAGCTGTCACTAACTGGTGTTAGCGACAGCTTGATAATAGGGAAATAATTTTATCTCCGCTTTCATGGTTTTTAAAGCCAAAAAAGCGGAGATAAACCCCCTTGATAATATGCCCCACGATTCCTTGGGGGTTTCAGCTGACAGGGCTTGGTATTGTGTTACATGGTAATTTTTCCATGAAACGTCAGAGGGTCGATGCAGGGGTTCTAGAAGAGGTGATAAACCATTTAAGCCTCATGAACAAGCGCATGGTCTTTTAAAGATTTGTGAAGTACTCGGGGCGGCGGTGTGTGTGTGCCCTCTTTCAGGAGCGGGCGGGGGGGCACTGCCAGCAACTTGCCAGGTCAGGTAGTGTTCAACACGTGCATCACCCTTTCTCTGCCTGCTATTGCGCTCCATGCTTCGGAAAGGTAAGAAAAAGAACGTGCATTTGAGTTTGAAATGTCCGATCCTGCAGCAGCACACTTCCAAAGCCCACACATGACAATAACCCGATTCAAGGCCCCATTCACCCGTTTTTAAAAAAATAGATAACACTCCAACAAAATAAGGTTATAAAACTTTATTAACTACTAACTTTAATGAACGGAACAAAAACTAAAAACATTTAAACATTTCTCAATACAAAAAGCAACAATGGTTAGAAGCTGTCTTTTGTGCGAATAGTCCCAAGGCAGCACAACGTGCAGAGTTCTGGACGGCACCCAGGTGATGTCGCCTGGGTGCCGCACTGGTTTAGGGATCCTACAATGCTGCTCCGAAAATTGGCGTGGGGCGTCCCGGGTGGGGCGGGGGGAGGCCTCGTCAGTAGCGGTCTGTTGTGCGAATAGTCCCAAGGCAGCACAACGTGCAGAGTTCTGGACGGCACCCAGGTGATGTCGCCTGGGTGCCGCACTGGTTTAGGGATCCTACAATGCAGCACAGAAAAACAGCGTGGGGCGTCCCGGGTGGTGCGGGGGGAGGCCTCGTCAGTAGCGGTCTGTGTCCAGTGTCACATGGCTGACACAACATGTACGACAGGCACCCAGGTGATGTCCAGTAAACTGCCGCACTGGTTTTGGTATCCTACAATGCTGCTCCCAAAATTGGCGTGCGGCGGCCCGGGGGGGGGGGCGTGGGGGAGCCGGCGTGAACGGGCCTCCCCAGGTGGCGGCCATCTAGCTGAGTTGCGCTCGCTCTTGCGGCCACAGCGTCTCGCTCACCATGTTGTTGAGTTGCTCCCACTCTTGCAGTGCAGCGATAGGCGGCTGCCACATGGCTCTTAAAATGGCGGACAGCTCCTCGGTTTTAGGCCTGGTCCACTGAAATGGTCCTGGGACACTTTGGAACTCGGACGCTTGCCTGCTAGGGCTTGGGTTCCATTCTCGAAAAGCGTCCCCTCAGCCGTGAAGATTGTATAATAGTCTTGGGGGCCCCCGACTCCCGCAGGCTTCCGGTGGGGAGCGGCTGCCATGATTGCTCGCGGAATGACCACGACGGAGCCACGAGATGGTGGTGCTCCAGAAACAAGGTGGGGCTTTCATCGTTTGGGAAAAAAAAATGTTCTAAACCAATGAAAAGTGTTATTTTTAGGTCATATGACCAAGCCTTCCATCTTTAGGAAACCAAAAGTAAAATGAACCAATGAAAAGTTTTATAAACAAGTCACATGACCTGTTATGCGGCATAGGGCTACAAAAAGCGTAGAAAATCCGTTGGCACGTGAGGCGGCGTCAGTAGCGGACCGATGTGCGAATAGGCCGAAGGCAGCACAACGGGCCGAGATCCGGATGGTACCGAGGTGGTGTCCAGCTAATTGCCGCACTGGTGTGGCCATCCTACAATGCTGCGCCGAAAGACGGCGTGTCCAGCTGAATTGCGGTCACTGTTGCGGTACAGTGACTCGAACGCGCCGAGATCCGGATGGCACCGAGGTGGTGTCCAGCAAATTGCCGCACTGGTGTGGCATCCTACAATGCTGCGCCGAAAGACGGCGTGTCCAGCTGAGTTGCGGTCACTGTTGCGGTACAGTGAGTCGAACGCGCCGAGATCTGGATGGCCCCGATGTTGTGTCCAGCAAGTTGCCGCACTGGTGTGGCCATCCTACAATGCTGCGCCGAAAGTCGGCGTGGGGTGCCCCGTTGGCTTATGAGGTGATGTCAGTAGTGGACCGATGTGTGAATAGGTCGGAACCAGCACAAGGCACCAAGATCCGAATGGCAAGTCCTGGATGTTGAGTGCCTCAGTTGAGATTTCTGAGCAGTGCTTGTAAGACTGTCTGAAGCTTATTTGCACCTGCTGCAGCTTCACTAGGTCCGGCGGAACTTTTTGCCTTTTCCTTTCTGCTTCTTTTCCTACAATGCGTTTCATCTGAAGACACGACCAGGTCCCTGAATGTGTGCAGGGGGACGCTATTGATTGAATGAACGCGCCGAGATCTGGATGGCACCGAGGTGGTGTCCAGCAAATTGCCGCACTGGTGTGGCCATCCTACAATGCTGCGCCGAAAGTCGGCGTGGGGTGCCCCGTTGGTTTATGAGGTGATGTCAGTAGTGGACCGATGTGTGAATAGGTCGGAACCAGCACAAGGCGCCCTGCACTGTTGAGCCTTTTTCAATGCCTGTTTTTTGTTGTTTCCCCTCCATCAAAAACAAAACAAAAATACAAGGCGCCAAGATCCGAATGGCAAGTCCTGGATGTTGAGTGCCTCAGTTGAGAGTTCTGAGCAGTGCTTGTAAGACTGTCTGAAGCTTATTTGCACCTGCTGCAGCTTCACTAGGTCCGGCGGAACTTTTTTCCTTTTCCTTTCTGCTTCTTTTCCTACAATGCGTTTCATCTGAAGACACGACCAGGTCCCTGAATGTGTGCAGGGGGACGCTATTGATTGAATGAAAATAGCGGCTTGACACAAAGCTGACTCAAGCGTTACTGTTGGTGCTATACAGACAAAAATTGGTTTTCAGTTTGTACATTCTTCTGGTTTTTTTTTTCCATCCAAGTCTGATTGAGAGTTTGTAGAAAAATGGCTTCAGATTTTCCACATACTACTCTTCAACATTCTTCCTAAATGTAACAATGTGAAACTCACTAGGAGAACGGCTGTTTCTGTTTCCTTTCAAAATGCTGCCACCAATATTTTCTGAATGGAAGACACCATCTTGTAGCATAAAGGGCCGAAAGGGGTTCTGGTCTGGCCGATGGTTGGTGGAGACATTTTGACTATATCTTGGACCTGCCCGGCCTCGCCCAAAATGGCGCCGGTATAAATGGGACTCGTAACTCTTTGCCCGCAAATGTATATCTAGAAAATGTTATTGTAAGTGGCCCTGTCGTATTTTAATTACAAAATGTACGTCCACCGATTCCGCAACTGTTAGACACCTTTGTTCTTGTCACCTAATGGCCCGCTCGTTACGTTCCTCTACAGTGTAAATGTCTCCTCATCATATACGATTTCAGTTTGCTCCGTGGCCGGCCCACGTGGTTATAGGCCCGTATTTGTATACTGACATTTTCACAATAAAGGTTTTTAAAACAAAACACGGTAGTAGTATTTTCATTTGTAAAGTTTTTACTTTTAGTGACTGTTTTCGAATCAGTAAAAGGCAAGTGAAATAAAGCAGTCCAATTACATGACGGATAAAAGGTATAATATGTAGGAACGCAGTAAAGATAAATGGTCAAGGGCAGTTGTGTTTTTCATGTCTGCAACAAAAAGTGATCGATAAGAATCTGATAATCAGGCGTATCGGCGACTAAGACAGCAGGCCGAATCTCTTTTACTCAACGGCTCCGTCATGGAAGGAAGAAACGCCCTTTTTCTCGAAAAAGGAATATATTTTACTTGCAAGACAGTTGTAAATTTTCCGGGAAAGTACATTAGCCTGGAATATTATAACATATGTTTGAAAAAAAAATATTGTTCGAAAATAATAAAAAGCGTAATTTTTAGGTCATATGACCAAGCTTTTCATCATTAAATTAACAAAAGTAAAATGAACCAATGAAAAGTTTTATTAACAAGTCACATGACCTGTTATGCTTACGTTACGCGCTGCGCGCCGTGCCTCGGATCACTTCCGGGTGCGCTAACGCGGCGTGTCATAAAACGCATTACGCGACAACGTAGGTCAAGAATATAGTCTAAATGTCTCCACCAACCAGCGTTCAGAACACAACCCCTTTCAGCAGTCCAAAAAGTTCTGTTAAATGACAACAGAGGGGACAGGCAACAAGAACCATCAGTCAAAGAGGGGAGGGCAAGTTCTTCTCTTCCGGGTCATGTTGGGGCGCTACCGGAACTGATCGAATTGGTAGTCTACAGTGTTTCTGGATGTTTCAGACTAAAGCTGGCGTCAGCATGAGACCACTACCATCTCGTAGCTCCGTCGTGGCCATTCCACGAGCAATCATGGCAGCCGCTCCCCACCAGAAGCCTGCGGGAGTCGGAGGCCCCCAAGACTTTTGTAGAATCTTCACGGCTGAGGGGACGCTTTTCGAGAATGGGACCCAAGCCCTAGCAGACAAGCGTCCGAGTTCCAAGGTGTCCCAGGGCCATTTTAGTGGACCAGGCCCAAAACCGAAGAGCCGGCCGCCATTTTGAGAGTCCTGTGGCAGCCGCCTATCGCTGCACCGCAAGAGCGGGCGCATCTCAACTACATGGTGAGCGAGACGCTGTAGTCGCAAGAGCGGGCGGTAAACAGCTGAATGGCGGAAGAGGCACAGTGTAGCAAAAGCGGGCGGAATGGCAACTAAAACGATAAAGGGGCGCCCCACTACAGCTTGTCTTCAGGTCAAACGGATTGTGGGACAAGGTCCAGAATTGAAGAGTCATCAAAAGGCAAAAAGTTCCGCCGGACCCCGGGAGCCGGCCGCCTATGTCGGGGGCGATCTCAGGCTACACCAGTGCTATAAGACTTGGGGAGGGTGTCGGAGCAAAGCGTCTTCTCCGAGTCCATGGCCATCACACCGCCCCTCAGGGGCCTCCGTCAAGCTGTTTAGGAAGGTAACATATCACATTGTTTTCTAATGCAGTCAGGTCCACAAACGACACTCACTTACTTTGAGAATAGTGAAGCTGCAGTAGGTGGAAATAAGCTTCAGACAGTGTTACAAGCACTGCTCAGAACTCTTAACTATGGCACCCAACATCCAGAACTTATGCTATTTGAGAATGGTAGTGACATCGAAGCATCTCAGGGACCAAAACCATTAACGTACTTTCACGTATGAAAATCTTACTTGGGGAGGGGGCAGGAGCGAAGCGCCCCCTCCCAGTCAGCGCCACCACACCGTATGTTGAAAATCTGAAGCCATCGTTCTACAAAGTCAACCAAACTTGGATTGAAAAATCTAGAAAAATGTACAAACTGAAAACCAGTTTTGGTCTGCATAGCATCAGTAACAACGCTTGAGTCAGCTTTGTGTCAAGCCGCCATTTTGATTCAACAAAGCACAGGCATTGAAAAAGGCTGAAATTCAGAACTCTAAACTATGGCACCCAACATCCAGGAGCTTGCTATCCGGATCTTGGAGCCTTGTGCTGTTTTCGATCTATTCACACATCGGTCCACTACTGACATCATCTTATAAACCAACGTTATGTAAATAGTTTTTTAATAAAATGTTTTACCCTGTTTCTTTGCTGGTGTGTTGTCTATATTTTTAATATTTGCATAGGGTTTGTCGTTATTTTGTGCGGGATGGGTGATGGAGCCGAGCTGTCTTGCAGCCCTCATGGTGTGGAGCTCAGTTCATCTCACTATTTTCGTATTTCTCAAGAAGGGTTGTTCCTAATATTTCTATTTTAGCGAGGTCAAAAAGAGATCCAATTAGTGGCCTACTGATTTTGCTCGATTACTTTTATTTTTTTACACGATTTTTCACTATCTGCAAAGACTAAACAGAGTATTGCGACTTTGTGCTTGTTTGTAAATAGAGAATGATCCAAAGAGAACCAATTCTAAAACAGTAAATGCTTGGACAACAATCAATCAAATGGAGAGACAAGGAGGCACGACGGATTACAACGGGGGTAAAGGCCTGCGTTAACTACCCTTCAGTATCTGCAAAGAGAGAGTACTACTAAGGCAAAAGAGGGGAGGGGGGGGGGTGCAGCGTTCAAAGCACATCAGCGTGCATAAATACGAAAATGTTTTTATCTATCACGTACTTGACATTTTAAAGCTTTTCATATTTGCTATTAAAAAAACAATGAAATTCACAGAAAAAACCATAGGTTATAGTGGATATATAGTTAGGAATTTGCATTTACAAAACCTTGAAAATTCAATGAAAAAACCATAGGTTATAGGCCATATATAGTTAGGAATTAGCATTTACAAAACCTTATTTTACTCGCATAAAACCATTGAAATTCCATATATAGTTAGAAGCGCTAACTATATATCGCGCACCCGCAATCCACTGCTGATGATGTCACATATTACATCATTCATGACATGGTCAGTGACATCACTGATGACATCACTGATGACATCTCAAATGACATCACTGATGACAACTCAAATGACATCAATGATGACATCTCAAATGACATCACTGATGACATCACTGATGACAACTCAAATGACATCACTGATGACATCTCATTTGTCATCACTGATCACATCACTCATGTGATAATACAATGAACCTCTTCAGACTCTAATATAACCTTACATACACTCAGTATAAACAGACACTCACAGACTGTCACTCATCCATGGAGTTACTCACACACCTAGTCAGTCATGCAAAGAATCAATCACACCTCCATTTCCTCAACTATACAGTTATACACATCTTACTTATTCAAACATATAATAACACATATTTACTCTCTTATATAATCCCTGATACAAGCTCACAGTGATCGATACAGCCACTCACACATTCACTGGCTCTTATGTTCAGTTATTTATATATCTCAACTCTCACATGTATTGTGTTTTACATACGTACTTACTTGCACATGTAGCAATGAGAAATCCATTCACTCACCAACACACCCATGCACAGTCAACCGCCCATATAGCTGTTTCCACATGCACTCTTGAACTCATACTCCTAGTGAATCAACTGCTTACACATCTATGCACAGAGTCACGCACCTCCCAGCCACCCACACACACACTCAGCCTCCCATTCAAATACTTGGGCAACCAATCAATAACCCATATGGCCACTCTTATAGCTACTGATCAACACATGCAGCAGCTTACACAACAACAAACATACTGATGCACGAATTAAGACAGTTTAGTCACTAACCCATGTACTCAGTGAGACACATTTAATCACTCACTCATACAGTCAGTCATGCACCTACTAAATTCTTCATCCAGACACTTATACATCCACTCATTCTTCAATATGTGAAACATATTTAAACTTTACAGACACATACAATCACTGGATGTTGTGATCAGTGATGTCATCAGTGATGTCATTTGAGATGTCATCAGTGATGTCATCAGTGATGTCACTGACCATGTCATGAATGATGTAATATGTGACATCATCAGCAGTGGATTGCGGGTGCGCGATATATAGTTAGCGCTTCTAACTATATATGGAATTTCAATGGTTTTATGCGAGTAAAATAAGGTTTTGTAAATGCTAATTCCTAACTATATATGGCCTATAACCTATGGTTTTTTCATTGAATATATATATAGATATATATTCACTGAAAAAACCATAGGTTATAGACCATATATAGTTAGGGATTAGCATTTAAAAAACCTTATTTTACTCACACAAAACCATTGAAATTCGCATATATAGTTAGTTGCACTAACTATATATCGCGCACCCGCAATCCACTGCTGATGATGTCACATATTACATCATTCATGACATGGTCAGTGACATCACTGATGACATCACTGATGACAACTCAAATGACATCACTGACAACATCACTGATGACGTCATTCATGTGATAATACGATTAATCTCTTCAGACTCTAATATAACCTTAGATACACTCAGTGTAAACAGACACTCACAGATTGTCACTCATCCATAGAGTTACTCATACACCTAGTCAGTCATGCAAAGAATCAATCACACCTCCATTTCCTCAACTATACAGTTATACACACCTTACTTATTGAAACTTATTCTAACACATATTTACTCTCTTATACAATCACTGATACAAGTTTTAAATGATCCATGCAGCCACTCACACATTCACGAGCTATTATACACAGTAATTTATATATGTCAACTCTCACATGTACTGTGTTTTACATATGTACTTACTTTGACATATAGCACTGAGATATCCATTCACTCACCAATACACTCATGCACACAGTCAACCACCCATACAGCTGTTTCCACATGCAGTTTTGAACCCATACATCTAGTGAATCAACTGTTCACACATCTATGCACAGAGTCACACACCTCCCAGCCACCCACACACACACACTCACTCTCCCATACAAATACTTGGGCAACCAATCAATAACCCATATAGTTACTCATATAGCTACTGATCAACACATGCAGCAGTTTACATAACAACAGACATAATGATGCACAAATTAAGACAGTTTAGTCACTAACCCATGCACTCAGTGAGACACATTTAATCACTCGCTCATACAGTCTGTCATGCATCTACTAAATCCTTCATCCAGACACTTATACATCCACTCATTCTTCAATATGTAAGACATATTTTAACTTTACAGAAACATACAGTCACTGGATGATGTCATCAGTGATGTCATTTTATTTCTCATCAGTGATGTTGTCAGTGATGTCATTTGATTTGTCATCAGTGATGTCATCAGTGATGTCACTGTCCAAGTCATGAATGATGTAATATGTGACATCATCAGCAGTGGATTGCGGGTGCGCGATATATAGTTAGTGCAACTAACTATATATGCGAATTTCAATGGTTTTGTGTGAGTAAAATAAGGTTTTGTAAATGCTAATCCCTAACTATATATGGTCTATAACCTATGGTTTTTTCAGTGAATTTTTAAGGTTTTGTAAATGCAAATTCCTAACTATATATGGTCTATAACCTATGGTTTTTTCAGTGAATTTTAATGGTTTTTTAATAGCAAATATCAAAAGCTGTAAAATGTATTCTTATTTCAATGGAAAAATATATTGTAAATGTATTTATTTAAAATATTTTATGCATCTGCCAAACCCTGACCTCTTAATAGTGCACTGTGGTGGAAATGATTTGGGCACTATGACTGGGGTAGGTCTGGAAAGGCTTTTCAAAGACACCTTTGAGCAATTGATGGCACTTTTTTCCTCAAACTGCCTTGGTATATTCAAATATATGCCAAAGACAGAAATGGAGGTGGTCCAATCAAATTTGTACACAAATTGAGAAAGCGAGGAAGCATGTAAATAAGTCTGTTTCAGCTTACATGAGAAACCATGGAATGGGCTCCATCTACAACAATAACTTGCGTTACTACATGCAAGATATCTACAGAGGAGATGGTGTGCACTTCTCAGATGAGGGGAACAGAGTTTTCATCCAGAATTTAAGACTGTGTATTAGTACCTACTTATAAGTAGTACCTAAATCTTCCACAGACCCAAAAGCTCTTTTAAGAGCTACCCTAACTATGATCACTCTAAATAAATTTAAAATGTAACTTTTTTTTTTCTAATTTTCACGATTTACGCTTTCCCGAGCGCTACCCGGTTCGCGCACCGGGCGCTAACCTTGCGAAAATTTGAATTTTTTTTTTCTTTTTTTTGGGCATATTTGAGCCTCCTCATCCACCCTCACAAAACATAGGAGGTCAGGATATATCTCCCTTGCCCCCTTTTACACAATCCCAGCATTGTTTATCATCCATCTTGTGTCCAAATTAGACCTTAACGCAAGATGGCGGACTCCCGTTACGCTGCCGGTGAGCTACCCGGTGCGCGAACCGGGGTGCGCAACGGCACACGCAGCAAAAAAAATGTGGGAAGTTAATGTACCAAAAAAGCACTGGAGACACTTTCACCCAATTTGGAATAGTCCCTACTACATACCAGTCCCTACCATTTTCCCAAATTTGATGGAATTCCATAGAGCCATTCAAGTTGTAGCCCTGTCTAAATAACCTGAGGTAAATTACATGGCAAAAACACTTTAGAAAGAGTTGACATTTTCAACCAATGATAACATTACTTTCAAGTTGTATTTTTATGTGCTGACATTTGATTGGTTTGCTACATGAATATATATGAAAAATAAGAGGGAAAGACAGCCATTTTGACTGGAACTCCCTGAGACACATTTACAGAGCATTTCCTGAGAAACCTAAGACACTTTTCCAAAGGTAAGTTAATAGTTTCTAAGGAGAAATCTGTTGTGCACCTAAAATTATTTTTATAAAAACGTTTCCTGTTAGATATTTACTGTCCCTCAGTTATAGTTATAGATTGAGTTAGGCTTCTCTGTTGTTGTCATGGATTGAGTTAGACTTGATCACATTCAGTCCTTTATATTTCTACTTCCTGCCTTGTAGAATACACTGCCCAAACATAAATTCACTCTTAAAAACTCAGAACTATGTTGTACACGTTAAGTTAAAAATAAAAATTTTGAAGTTTCTTACTTAAACTCTATTTCTCTCTCTCTTTTTATTCTACCTTAACAGCAATTATGGATAAAGAAGCACAGGAACCCAAAGTACCACCTGGAATACAGGACAATCTTGACGATTTTTTTAATGTGACAGTAGACGAACAACTGTTGGAATTTATGGACAATTTTGATAAACAAGAGACAATTTATGAAAATAAAGATCATGAAATTTCAGATGAAGTACTACTTGAAATTTCCAAAGATTTTTAAAATTAATATCAATAAAATTTTATTTATAAATTGAAATTTGTTTAAGACATTAATCTTTTTTTTTCAAAATTTAAGATATAATAGTAGAGTAATTATAAAAAAAAGTCAGACTAATGGTAAAGAGTACAACATTTTTATATTACTATGTGCTCAGGGAGTGCTCAAAGGATCTGTTTCTACTTTCCCATGAATCTAGGAGAATAATTTATTTACTTGATGTGTTTTAAAAATGTGTTTTTTGACTTAAAATGGCTCAAAGGCTTTGTAAATATGCCCCATGCTGACTATGAAACTCAAGCAGTATATATCAAGAAACCTAAATGACTTCAATAAACGTTTTTAAAAACATCAAGTAAGCAAATTATTCTCCCCCATTCATGGGGAAGTTACTTAAAATGCCCTAACACACATGAGGGCGTATTTACAAGGCCCTTGCACCACTTTTGCATCACTTTTAACATGGGGAAAATAACTTGAAAGTGGCTCAAAGGCCTTGTAAATATGCCCCATGCTGGCTATGAAACTCTAGCAGTACATATCAAGAAACCTAAATGACCTCAAGAAACGTTTTTATACACATCAAGTGAGCAAAATATTCTCCCTGAATCATGGGGCAAGTGAAATATTTGTTTAAAGAAGCAGACACCATTTTTTCCTTCTCTGGGGTAGGTCTGGAAATGCTTTTAAAGGACACCTTTGAGCAATTGATGGCACTTTTTCCTCAAACTGCCTTGGTATATTCCAATATATGCCAAAGACAGAAATGGAAGTGGTCCAATCAATTTTGTCCACAAATTGAGAAAGCGAGGAAGCATGTAAATAAGTCTGTTTCAGCTTACATGACAAACCATGGAATGAGCTCCGTCTACAACAATAACTTGCGTTACTACATGCAAGATATCTACAGAGGAGATGGTGTGCACTTCTCAGATGAGGGAAACAGAGTTTTCATACAAAATTTAAGACTGTGTATTGGTACCTACTTATAAGTACCTAGAACTTACACAGAACCCAAAAGCTCTTTTCAGAGCTACCTTAACTATAATTACTCTTTTAAAATTTCGAATGTACCTTTTTTTCACTAATTTTCACTTATGTTCGCTTCCCGGTTCGCTACCCGGTTAGCGTACCGGCAGCTAACCGCGCAAATTTTTTTTTTTTTTTCCGACATATATGAGCCTCCTCAGCCACCCTCAGAAAACCTAGGGGGTCAGGATACGTCTCCTGTGCCCCCTTATACCCATTTCCCGCATTGTTTTCCCTCCATCTTGTGATTTATTTCATCTTAAACACAAAATGGCGAACTCCCGTTACGCCACCGGTGAGCTACCCGGTTCGCGTACCGGGAAGCGCTTCTACCGCGAAAAATCAAATTTTTTTTATTTGCCCCACGGGACCCTTTAATAACCCCCACATCATTCCTAGGGGGTCAGGAGGGGTCTACCTTGCCCCCTTTCATTAAATTCCCCCTTCGTTTTTCTCCACCTCTTGTCTCTCGATCCTACCGAGAGACAAGATGGCGGCCAGTCCGGACTGTTTAGAATGTTGACAGACACCGGAGAGCCAATCAGATTCACTTCGCGAAGTTCCGTTACGCGTCAGGTACGCGAACCGGGGCGCTAACCGGAGCGCTGTCACAGATATATCTGTTTTTTAAAACGTTAATTTCTCAAAATCCACTGGAGCACATATTTTGAGACATAGCAAAGGCACGTCGGGCAAACCATATCTACAATTTTGCCAAGTTTCGTGTAAATCCATTCAGCCGTTCGAGCTAAAAGTGATTCCAACCGCCCTATAGAAAAATAAATGGGAAAAACGTGTTTTGGTACCCCCCTTTTTTCTCGGCCCCCCCTTGACAAATCCCCCCCAAACTTTCAGGGGCTGCTCAGAAACAAAATGTGCCATTTTCCTGAACATTTCAGCCAATTCCGTCCACAAACGCCAAGGTTATTCGACATAGAATTTTCTGAAATCCCATAGGAAAAAAATCCTAACTATATATACCTACTGGCGACCGCCAGTAGGTAATATATATATATATATATATATATAGATATATATATATATATATATATATATATATATCTATATATATATATATATATATATATTAAGCACAAAAAGTGGCTTTAGACCTAAATCTATTTTCCTCCCACAGATCAAGAATGACTCCATTGATGTCTTTGAACGCGGAGTCATGTAAGAATTTCTGAACTTTTCCAAAAAAAAGTGTCATGTCAACAAAAATGTAACTAATGAACAGTTGAATGCCATTGTAAATTTGAAAAATGATCGCACAATTGTAATTAAAAAAGCAGACAAGGGTGGGAACGCAGTGGTATTGTCACATGAGATGTATATTGAGGAAGGTCTAACACAGCTATCTGACCCAGATAAATACGAAATCAGCAGCAGGTATGAATATGAGAGATCCATTAAAAACTATCAAACACAATTGGTAGTATGGAAAGAAGAAGGTATTTTAGAAAATGAGGAATACCACTTTCTAGCTTGCAAACATCCCAAACTTCCTGCTCTCTATTTACTCCCGAAGGTCCACAAAGACAGAGAGAAACCCCCGGGCAGACCCATCGTGTCGTCAAGGGGTAGTTTCCTAGAGAACTCGTCTAAATATGTAGATTTATTTCAACAGCCATTTGTCCAAAAGCTACCATCGTATATTAAGGACACTGGCGATTTTCTTAGATTGTTAGAAAAGATAGAATGGAACACCAATTTCAACCTTCTAAGTTTAGACGTCACAAGTTTATACACGTGTATCCCCCATGAATCAGGACTGACGGCTTGCCAACATTTCTTAAAAGAGAGATCCGTCTCTTATACATCTCATACAGACAAGTTGGCTTCCATGATGCTCAGTTGCCTCACACAAAACTTCTTTAAATTTGATGGTAAGATCTTTAGACAAACCCTTGGAACATCAATGAGGACCTGCTTTGCTCCTTGCTTTGCAGGTCTCTATCTAGGATTTTGGGAGGAAACTATTGTCACTAGAATGGAGATGTATAAAAAACATGTAGTGACATGGGCGCGATATATAGATGACATCTTCATTGTTTGGAACGGCAACGAAGAGGAGGCAGACAGTTTTGTGAACAGTCTGAATGTGAATGACTTCAATCTTAAATTCACAAGTCATTTCTCCTGTAAAGCGATTGAATTTTTAAATCTCAAACTTACAATAGTGAACAATAAATTGGAGAGTTCTCTATTCCGTAAAGAAACGGCAGGGAACTCATTGCTACATTCGCGCAGCTGCCATTCCAAAAGCCTCATATGTAGTATCCCTCTTGGAGAGTTCCTCCGTGCCAAACGCAACTGTAGCACAGGGGACAGCCACATTAAAAAACAGGCCACAATGACAAAGAGATTCCAGGAAAGAGGGTACACCAAGAATATCATCAGAAAAGCCAAAAGAGAGGCAGAAAATAGAAATAGACCTGATCTCCTAGACACTGACAACACCAGTACGCCTGAACAAGAAAGTCAGAAAATTAAGTTTATATTCACCTACTGCCAACAATCAAAACAAGTAAGACAGAGTTTGGGAAAGTTTTGGCAGGTACTTTCTACTGGCAAAGACTTGGCATCAGAGATAGAACCTTTTCCCCCCGATAACCTACAGAAAGGCTAGATCACTTAAAGATAGCATCTGTAGGACTCTAGACACACCAGACCCTAAGAAAACAGACAACAAAGGCCTTTTTACATGCCGTAGCTGAAAGGCATGCAAATACAGCAACAATTGTGAGGAATGTGTACTATCAACATCATGCTAACCATTTGTCATCCAAAAACACTTTTCCTGTAACTCAGACCATGTAGTATATGCCCTCCAGTGTCCCTGCAAAAAACATACATAGGAAGCACTTTACACAGAGCGAAAAAAAGAGTGCTTGAACACTTGAGGGCAATACACAAAGGCAACAAACAGTACCCAGAAGCCAGGCACTTCCAAACCTACCACAACTAGGATGAGAGATTACTGTCTTTCATTGTGTTGGATTCAGTAGGCATTAATACATGAGGTGGCAACCGAGTTAAAGACTTGCGACGCCTTGAATCCAGGCTTATTATTCAATATCAGACAAGGGCCCCTGAGGGACATAATTGTGATGAGGAATTGTAAGTACATCTAGGATGATAACCAAATGTTTCCATTTGCAGTAATTTGCAATGTCCTCGCTTGATATATTCTAAACTGTATGCTTGATATTTGAGCTGTTTGGTTCTGCCAAACGTTTTTTCCATAAGATCTTCTCTATCAATTTTATTAGAACAACTGGTCGATATCCTAATCTGATGATTCAGGTTAGAACTTACAGCGGAGAACGCATTTGACATCCAGATGTTTGGTGTTGCCAAGGTTTTATTGAATTGGGTTTTGTTACTGTAAGTCGTGCACGTTGATGACTGATCGTTGAATTTAAACATACAAAGTAATGGACCCTGTGGTGGTATGCCCTACCCTTGAGACTTTAATTGATGAAATCTGTTGCCCCGCAGCCTAAATCTTCTTTTATAATTTAAATGTTCTTGTTTGTCATCACTTTTTTAAGACATAATATAAATGAAAATGTATTTTGTGTTCAGACTACAGGTTTATGGAGCACGGCGGAACGTGGCAGCCGCCAGCTGAACGGCCGTGGCTCGGCTCCCCGCAGATGCAGTAATGTGAAGAACTTTATGTGCGGATAGCTATTGGACTGCGGAGATTCCTTCTTCCAATCATTATGAACTTAGGAAACTTACTGTGTCTCGAGGAGATTGAGAGGTCCGAGGAGATCAGCGAGGGCAGCAAGGGCAGTCACGGCAGTGACGGCTTTGGAGGAAGCGGCTGGTGTGCGCAGTGGGCGGATGCGGCTCAAGCGCGAAGGAGACGCGACTCGGCTGTGCTCCTGTTCCTGTTCCGGGTCGCTAATGGGGGAGACGGCAACGGTAGAGAAAGAGGTGGCGTGAGTACTGTGGTGGTGGAGGAAGAGAGAGTTGTGGGTTCAAAAGGAGACATTGGGGTGAAAGCTGCTGAAAAGGTAGGAAGTCAGCCTTTTAGAAAGTATATCCTGAAAGGCACCCACCAAAGCTCTTTATATAGAGATCTATTGAATTAAAAAGAGAGGAAAGTGGCCCTGCGGGTACAGTCAGATGGATGGATGGTGCTATCAGTAAGCTTGCTGATACAGCTGGACAGGAGGCCACAAAATCTGTAGAAGGAACACCAAAAAAAAAAGTTCCAGCTCCAGCTCAGGCGCAGAATATTACATTTAATAGATATGCCCTTCGAGCTAGGTTGGTATTAGACCCCTTACAGGAAAAATCAGGGTATCCCCCTCGTATATCTCCCCCCATGTCTGAGGTCAGAATCAGCAATAGACAGGTCAAAACTAAAGTCTGTAAATCCGATGAGGTTGTTGAGGTCAGTGCAAAAAAGAACGAAGCTGGTGTCAACAGAAGGAGGGGGAAGGCTAAGAAGTGCACACCACCCCAGATAAAAGTTACACCCTCACTTAAAACCTCCTATAAAGTCATGGCCACCAGTAGTGCTTCAACAGCTCTAATACCTCCTAAAGCTTCAATACCTTCAATAACGCCGACACAGTTTAAAGCAGATCAGGGGAAAATTACCAATTTTGACACTAGTAGCCCTGGTAACAAAATAAAATTAGTGAGCGGAGCAGCAAGTGAAACGGAAGCGGTAGAAGTCCCCATGACGATACATCCAGATGTAAGTCTGTTCAACAAATATTCAGCTATGGCAATCAGTAATTCTGAAGCCTGCCCTACAGCTCAACTATCTGCAGAAGAGCCGAAAAAGCAAGGAGCACCAGGGGAAGCATCAGTGGAAGTAGAAAATGACGATAACACCTCCGGTGAACTCCCATTAACAATTCCGGCAAGTACCAGCAAATCAGATGTCAGTAAATTAGATGTGACCTCATACACATTAGCGGACATCCTCCTGACTATGAAGGAGGAAATAACCAGCAGATTTACTGTTTCAGAAACCAATCAAGCCGAGATGGCAAGTAGATTCTTGACTTCCGAAGCAAACCAGGCTGCAATTCAGGCCTCCTGTGAAGTGCTGGCCAGAGATTGGACGACATCACTTTAAAAACTGAAGCGATGGAAAAGGAAATTCCGAAGATGTTGGATTCGATTCGAACTACAGAAGTGGAAGTAGCGAAACTGTTTGTACAGAATAAAGAGTTTAAAGAAGATATTGAGCGCCTGGAAAATCATTCTCGGCGGAACAACTTAAAACTATTGAATGTTCCCGAGTCTCTTGAAGGGGCAGACCTAAAGGGGTATGTGATCTTGCTGCTGATGGGAACTGTCCTAAAAGGAGTCAATGATGTGGATTTAGCTCGAGAAATTCAAAGGGTACATCGGGACCCCTTTCGAAGGAATCCGGCTAGGCAGAAACCAAGAAAAATTTTGCTTAACCTCCCGACCTACTCAGTGAAGGAACAGATCATGACTTTGGCCCTAAAGGAAAAGTCAATTGTATTCAATAGTTCTAACCCTTTCACCTTCCAAATTAGGTCTGATATTTCCCATGTAACAGCAACTAGGCAGTGGGAGTTAGGGAAAAGGTTGGAAGAGTTGAATAGACTGGGGGCAAATGCACAGTTAAAATTCCCTGCACACCTTCGGGTGATGTGGAATAATCGTATGCATCTGATTAAATCCGGAGAGCAGGCTGATTCCTTGATTGTGAAAATCAGGGAGGAACAGGGAGTGAAGAGGTAGAGGGTTGGTATATTTTGTTTAATAGCGATTGAAATAGAGAAGATAAGAATTTCGCATTTGTAGATTATATAGCATTTCAGAGTGATAAATCTGCAGGAACATAATTTTATTAAAATACTTGCGTCCTAGAAGGGGAGGTAGAGCCAAACAGGCTTAGCCTATTGGAAGGGAGGGTTCCTCATGGGGTAAAGGGGTACAGACTACAGGTTTATGAATGGAAGAAAGTTAAGAAAATTTGAAACACATGCCTCAGTGAATCTGCTAGCAAGTCTGTTCTCATGTTCAACCATACAGGCAATTGGCTGACCACCTCCTGGCTCAAATTTCTCTCCTCTAGATCTTAGAGGAGATGTTTGATTCACTAAGCCCACTTGGGAATCACGGTTAAGACTGTCATTATGAATTCACTTTTAATATTGTTGGGTGTTGGCTGTTTATTTACATGCTGGAAAGTCATTTAGAAATTATATTGAATTTTATTATCATGTACATATTTGCCTTATCAGGCGATTCACTTTGTTCCACATAGGAATTATTGCCCACATGGGCAGAAAGGAGTTGATAATTTAATTTTCAAATCTTACCAACATGAGGTTTCCCGACTTGATGAAATATTGTTTGAATTAATGAATTCTGCCCACTTTTGCGAAACCGTCTCTGACTGCAATTTTGAATGTTGAGCCATCAATCACAACTAAGCATGAGTTGAAAAAACGCTGTATGTGTCGATAAAGTTTTATTGATAACACATACACTATTAATTTCAATTTAATTATACTTTCTTCTCTTGTATGCCTAAGGTCATTAACATGGTTTTTGCTCACATTTCACTGTTTAACAATTTTCATTTTCTGTTAAGAAAGACTTTTGAGTGCAGTAACTCGAGCAAGTCTGTTGTTTATGTTTTTCATGTCACATGATTGTTTATTTAAATATGTTACAAACAACAAGACCATTACTCGTGAACAAGGGGTTGTCCCCGAAACGCGTTGGGTCTTGACAAGAAGCTGAATTTAAAAACACTGCTTTTTTCAACCTTTGTGTACATGGTGTGCTGTTTGAATATCCAGGAGGCAGCGCATTTGGAATTATATATATATGGCCAAATCATTGGTCAAGAATACCTTGCAACCCCAAATCTCAAATACATGGAAGGCTCTGGGCAGAGGTTTTGAAAAGTTTACCCAATGTAAGGCGTGTAAATATGGGATCAACAAGTCCAAATATGTTGGCCCATTCTCAAAAGAACCTCGAGAAATCACCAAACGCCTTAACTGTAGGACGGACTATGCGGTCTACGTGCTGGAGTGCACTTGTGGGCTGAGGTATGTGGGTAGTACCCGCTTGCCGGCCCACAAATGTGTACTCCAGCACATTAGAGCCATCAACAACAAGGATCAAGCCTACCCTGTGGCAAGGAATTTTGAAACCGAGCATAGTTCTAATCCGTTGCATTTGTCATATTTTGTTATCGATTCTATATGGCCTATGAAGAGAGGTGGGGATCGAGATGCGAGGCTTCGTCTTCTCGAAACCAGGTACATTTTAGAATTAGACAGCAAACAACCAAACGGGTTGAATGCAATGGAGGACCTCTAAACATGCCTGTGAGCCTTCAAAATTAACATCAAAATCAGTTCACCTCCACATCAGACAGCAATGTTGTATTGTTGAATGTTGTGGGGGTTGATATTTATGTGGGTTCAGGAGATACTAACGAATAAGATACTGGATAGTTGTTCTAGGATTCATAAGTATAACAAAGTTTTTTTATGACAGTTTGTACAGTTTTTACTATAATAGGATGTAACATTGTGAGAATTTTACTAAGTATTAAGGAGTCCGCACTTTCACATGTTATGATTAAATGAGCTATTTTTAAGAGGGCTATACCAGGAGGGATCCTGGGGAAACTAATATCAGCTCTGTATTTTGAATATAAATTCTTTTTTGCACTAGCACTAGCACTTTTTTGTACCATTATTCGTTTGGACTCTTTTTATGCCGGTATGTGGTTAGAACAAGGGACAGTTTTCAATAATTTAACTATCAGCAATAGTAGGTTTATGCCCACTTGGGCTTTATCTATTCTTCCAATGTCAAGCACACACTTGAAGAAGTGAGGTAGTTTGTACGACAAAAACATAGAAATGACTTTATTGGGATTCGGAGATGTGAATTAATTACTGAACCTTATACAAAGTCTTACTTGTATTTAAACATGAATTTGCAATGAATTTTAAAAATATTTAAATACTTATTTATTTATTTTATAAATTGTTCAATTGTGTAAATAGCATTGTTGCTGTAAACACCACAATGTACAACATGTTGCAAAAGTATTATTTCCATGTTGTTTGCTGTAATTTGTAAATTGCCTGCGCACTTTAAATACTGGCATTAGCTCTAAGCAACTTGCCATGTGATCAAGCTTTGTGGAAAGTGAAACGTGTAATGGCGGCTGGCTTGCTGGAGGAAATAAAGCACCTTTACTAAGCACGAAAAAACGGGTCTGCTCTTTCGTCATTTGGGATTGGGCTGGGGCGGCTGCCTCAAGTTGTTTGGCGAATTTACCTGCATATATATATATGTATACATATATATATATTCAATGAAAAAACCATTGGTTTTAGGCCATATATAGTTAGGAATTAGCATTTACAAAACCTTATTTTACTCGCATAAAACCATTGAAATTCCATATATAGTTAGAAGCGCTAACTATATATCGCGCACCCGCAATCCACTGCTGATGATGTCACATATTACATCATTCATGACATGGTCAGTGACATCACTGATGACATCACTGATGACATCTCAAATGACATCACTGATGACATCACTGATCACAACATCCAGTGATTGTATGTGTCTGTAAAGTTTAAATATGTTTCACATATTGAAGAATGAGTGGATGTATAAGTGTCTGGATGAAGAATTTAGTAGGTGCATGACTGACTGTATGAGTGAGTGATTAAATGTGTCTCACTGAGTGCATGGGTTAGTGACTAAACTGTCTTAATTTGTGCATCAGTATGTTTGTTGTTGTGTAAGCTGCTGCATGTGTTGATCAGTAGCTATAAGAGTGGCCATATGGGTTATTGATTGGTTGCCCAAGTATTTGAATGGGAGGCTGAGTGTGTGTGTGGGTGGCTGGGAGGTGCGTGACTCTGTGCATAGATGTGTAAGCAGTTGATTCACTAGGAGTATGAGTTCAAGAGTGCATGTGGAAACAGCTATATGGGCGGTTGACTATGCATGGGTGTGTTGGTGAGTGAATGGATTTCTCATTGCTACATGTGCAAGTAAGTACGTATGTAAAACACAATACATGTGAGAGTTGAGATATATAAATAACTGAACATAAGAGCCAGTGAATGTGTGAGTGGCTGTATCGATCACTGTGAGCTTGTATCAGGGATTATATAAGAGAATAAATATGTGTTATTATATGTTTGAATAAGTAAGATGTGTATAACTTTATAGTTGAGGAAATGGAGGTGTGATTGATTCTTTGCATGACTGACTAGGTGTGTGAGTAACTCCATGGATGAGTGACAGTCTGTGAGTGTCTGTTTATACTGAGTGTATGTAAGGTTATATTAGAGTCTGAAGAGGTTCATTGTATTATCACATGAGTGATGTGATCAGTGATGACAAATGAGATGTCATCAGTGATGTCATTTGAGTTGTCATCAGTGATGTCATCAGTGATGTCATTTGAGATGTCATCAGTGATGTCATTTGAGTTGTCATCAGTGATGTCATTTGAGATGTCATCAGTGATGTCATCAGTGATGTCACTGACCATGTCATGAATGATGTAATATGTGACATCATCAGCAGTGGATTGCGGGTGCGCGATATATAGTTAGCGCTTCTAACTATATATGGAATTTCAATGGTTTTATGCGAGTAAAATAAGGTTTTGTAAATGCTAATTCCTAACTATATATGGCCTAAAACCAATGGTTTTTTCATTGAATTTTCAAGGTTTTGTAAATGCAAATTCCTAACTATATATCCACTATAACCTATGGTTTTTTCTGTGAATTTCATTGGTTTTTTAATAGCAAATATGAAAAGCTTTAAAATGTCAAGTACGTGATAGATAAAAACATTTTCGTATTTATGCATGCTGATGTGCTTTGAACGCTGCACCCCCCCCCTCCCCTCTTTTGTCTTAGTAGTACTCTCTCTTTGCAGATACTGAAGGGTAGTTAACGCAGGCCTTTACCCCCGTTGTAATCCGTCGTGCCTCCTTGTCTCTCCATTTGATTGATTGTTGTCCAAGCATTTACTGTTTTAGAATTGGTTCTCTTTGGATCATTCTCTATTTACAAACAAGCACAAAGTCGCAATACTCTGTTTAGTCTTTGCAGATAGTGAAAAATCGTGTAAAAAAATAAAAGTAATCGAGCAAAATCAGTAGGCCACTAATTGGATCTCTTTTTGACCTCGCTAAAATAGAAATATTAGGAACAACCCTTCATGAGAAATACGAAAATAGTGAGATGAACTGAGCTCCACACCATGAGGGCTGCAAGACAGCTCGGCTCCATCACCCATCCCGCACAAAATAACGACAAACCCTATGCAAATATTAAAAATATAGACAACACACCAGCAAAGAAACAGGGTAAAACATTTTATTAAAAAACTATTTACATAACGTTGGTTTATAAGATGATGTCAGTAGTGGACCGATGTGTGAATAGATCGAAAACAGCACAAGGCTCCAAGATCCGGATGGCAAGCTCCTGGATGTTGGGTGCCATAGTTTAGAGTTCTGAATTTCAGCCTTTTTCAATGCCTGTGCTTTGTTGAATCAAAATGGCGGCTTGACACAAAGCTGACTCAAGCGTTGCTACTGATGCTATGCAGACCAAAACTGGTTTTCAGTTTGTACATTTTTCTAGATTTTTCAATCCAAGTTTGGTTGACTTTGTAGAACGATGGCTTCAGATTTTCAACATACGGTGTGGTGGCGCTGACTGGGAGGGGGCGCTTCGCTCCTGCCCCCTCCCCAAGTAAGATTTTCATACGTGAAAGTACGTTAATGGTTTTGGTCCCTGAGATGCTTCGATGTCACTACCATTCTCAAATAGCATAAGTTCTGGATGTTGGGTGCCATAGTTAAGAGTTCTGAGCAGTGCTTGTAACACTGTCTGAAGCTTATTTCCACCTACTGCAGCTTCACTATTCTCAAAGTAAGTGAGTGTCGTTTGTGGACCTGACTGCATTAGAAAACAATGTGATATGTTACCTTCCTAAACAGCTTGACGGAGGCCCCTGAGGGGCGGTGTGATGGCCATGGACTCGGAGAAGACGCTTGGCTCCGACACCCTCCCCAAGTCTTATAGCACTGGTGTAGCCTGAGATCGCCCCCGACATAGGCGGCCGGCTCCCGGGGTCCGGCGGAACTTTTTGCCTTTTGATGACTCTTCAATTCTGGACCTTGTCCCACAATCCGTTTGACCTGAAGACAAGCTGTAGTGGGGCGCCCCTTTATCGTTTTAGTTGCCATTCCGCCCGCTTTTGCTACACTGTGCCTCTTCCGCCATTCAGCTGTTTACCGCCCGCTCTTGCGACTACAGCGTCTCGCTCACCATGTAGTTGAGATGCGCCCGCTCTTGCGGTGCAGCGATAGGCGGCTGCCACAGGACTCTCAAAATGGCGGCCGGCTCTTCGGTTTTGGGCCTGGTCCACTAAAATGGCCCTGGGACACCTTGGAACTCGGACGCTTGTCTGCTAGGGCTTGGGTCCCATTCTCGAAAAGCGTCCCCTCAGCCGTGAAGATTCTACAAAAGTCTTGGGGGCCTCCGACTCCCGCAGGCTTCTGGTGGGGAGCGGCTGCCATGATTGCTCGTGGAATGGCCACGACGGAGCTACGAGATGGTAGTGGTCTCATGCTGACGCCAGCTTTAGTCTGAAACATCCAGAAACACTGTAGACTACCAATTCGATCAGTTCCGGTAGCGCCCCAACATGACCCGGAAGAGAAGAACTTGCCCTCCCCTCTTTGACTGATGGTTCTTGTTGCCTGTCCCCTCTGTTGTCATTTAACAGAACTTTTTGGACTGCTGAAAGGGGTTGTGTTCTGAACGCTGGTTGGTGGAGACATTTAGACTATATTCTTGACCTACGTTGTCGCGTAATGCGTTTTATGACACGCCGCGTTAGCGCACCCGGAAGTGATCCGAGGCGCGGCGCGCAGCGCGTAACGTAAGCATAACAGGTCATGTGACTTGTTAATAAAACTTTTCATTGGTTCATTTTACTTTTGTTAATTTAATGATGAAAAGCTTGGTCATATGACCTAAAAATTACGCTTTTTATTATTTTCGAACAATATTTTTTTTTCAAACATATGTTATAATATTCCAGGCTAATGTACTTTCCCGGAAAATTTACAACTGTCTTGCAAGTAAAATATATTCCTTTTTCGAGAAAAAGGGCGTTTCTTCCTTCCATGACGGAGCCGTTGAGTAAAAGAGATTCGGCCTGCTGTCTTAGTCGCCGATACGCCTGATTATCAGATTCTTATCGATCACTTTATGTTGCAGACATGAAAAACACAACTGCCCTTGACCATTTATCTTTACTGCGTTCCTACATATTATACCTTTTATCCGTCATGTAATTGGACTGCTTTATTTCACTTGCCTTTTACTGATTCGAAAACAGTCACTAAAAGTAAAAACTTTACAAATGTAAATACTACTACCGTGTTTTGTTTTAAAAACCTTTATTGTGAAAATGTCAGTATACAAATACGGGCCTATAACCACGTGGGCCGGCCACGGAGCAAACTGAAATCGTATATGATGAGGAGACATTTACACTGTAGAAGAACGTAACGAGCGGGCCATTAGGTGACAAGAACAAAGGTGTCTAACAGTTGCGGAATCGTTGGACGTACATTTTGTAATTAAAATACGACAGGGCCACTTACAATAACATTTTCTAGATATACATTTGCGGGCAAGGAGTTACGAGTCCCATTTATACCGGCGCCATTTTGGGCGAGGCCGGGCAGGTCCAAGATATAGTCAAAATGTCTCCACCAACCATCGGCCAGACCAGAACCCCTTTCGGCCCTTTATGCTACAAGATGGTGTCTTCCATTCAGAAAATATTGGTGGCAGCATTTTGAAAGGAAACAGAAACAGCCGTTCTCCTAGTGAGTTTCACATTGTTACATTTAGGAAGAATGTTGAAGAGTAGTATGTGGAAAATCTGAAGCCATTTTTCTACAAACTCTCAATCAGACTTGGATGGAAAAAAAAAACCTGAAGAATGTACAAACTGAAAACCAATTTTTGTCTGTATAGCACCAACAGTAACGCTTGAGTCAGCTTTGTGTCAAGCCGCCATTTTCATTCAATCAATAGCGTCCCCCTGCACACATTCAGGGACCTGGTCGTGTCTTCAGATGAAACGCATTGTAGGAAAAGAAGCAGAAAGGAAAAGGAAAAAAGTTCCGCCGGACCTAGTGAAGCTGCAGCAGGTGCAAATAAGCTTCAGACAGTCTTACAAGCACTGCTCAGAACTCTCAACTGAGGCACTCAACATCCAGGACTTGCCATTCGGATCTTGGTGCCTTGTGCTGGTTCCGACCTATTCACACATCGGTCCACTACTGACATCACCTCATAAGCCAACGGGGCACCCCACGCCGACTTTCGGCGCAGCATTGTAGGATGGCCACACCAGTGCGGCAACTTGCTGGACACAACATCGGGGCCATCCAGATCTCGGCGCGTTCGACTCACTGTACCGCAACAGTGACCGCAACTCAGCTGGACACGCCGTCTTTCGGCGCAGCATTGTAGGATGGCCACACCAGTGCGGCAATTTGCTGGACACCACCTCGGTGCCATCCGGATCTCAGCGCGTTCGAGTCACTGTACCGCAACAGTGACCGCAATTCAGCTGGACACGCCGTCTTTCGGCGCAGCATTGTAGGATGGCCACACCAGTGCGGCAATTTGCTGGACACCACCTCGGTGCCATCCGGATCTCGGCGCGTTCGAGTCACTGTACCGCAACAGTGACCGCAATTCAGCTGGACACGCCGTCTTTCGGCGCAGCATTGTAGGATGGCCACACCAGTGCGGCAATTTGCTGGACACCACCTCGGAGCCATCCGGATCTCGGCGCGTTCGAGTCACTGTACCGCAACAGTGACCCCAACTCAGCTGGACACGCCGTCTTTCGGCGCAGCATTGTAGGATGGCCACACCAGTGCGGCAATTTGCTGGACACCACCTCGGTACCATCCGGATCTCGGCCCGTTGTGCTGCCTTCGGCCTATTCGCACATCGGTCCGCTACTGACGCCGCCTCACGTGCCAACGGATTTTCTATGCTTTTTGTAGCCCTATGCCGCATAACAGGTCATGTGACTTGTTTATAAAACTTTTCATTGGTTCATTTTACTTTTGGTTTCCTAAAGATGGAAGGCTTGGTCATATGACCTAAAAATAACACTTTTCATTGGTTTAGAACATTTTTTTTTCCCAAACGATGAAAGCCCCACCTTGTTTCTGGATCATTCAGACTGAAGCTGGCGTCAGCATGAGAGCACCACCATCTCGTGGCTCCGTCGTGGTCATTCCGCGAGCAATCATGGCAGCCGCTCCCCACCGGAAGCCTGCGGGAGTCGGGGGCCCCCAAGACTTTTATACAATCTTCACGGCTGAGGGGACGCTTTTTGAGAATGGAGCCCAAGCCCTAGCAGGCAAGCGTCCGAGTTCCAAAGTGTCCCAGGGCCATTTCAGTGGACCAGGCCTAAAACCGAGGAGCTGTCCGCCATTTTAAGAGCCATGTGGCAGCCGCCTTTCGCTGCACTGCAAGAGTGGGAGCAACTCAACAACATGGTGAGCGAGACGCTGTGGCCGCAAGAGCGAGCGCAACTCAGCTAGATGGCCGCCACCTGGGGAGGCCCGTTCACGCCGGCTCCCCCACGCCCCCCCCCGGGCCGCCGCACGCCAATTTTCGGAGCAGCATTGTAGGATACCAAAACCAGTGCGGCAGTTTACTGGACATCACCTGGGTGCCTGTCGTACATGTTGTGTCAGCCATGTGACACTGGACACAGACCGCTACTGACGAGGCCTCCCCCCGCACCACCCGGGATGCCCCACGCTGTTTTTCTGTGCTGCATTGTAGGATCCCTAAACCAGTGCGGCACCCAGGCGACATCACCTGGGTGCCGTCCAGAACTCTGCACGTTGTGCTGCCTTGGGACTATTCGCACAACAGACCGCTACTGACGAGGCCTCCCCCCGCCCCACCCGGGACGCCCCACGCCAATTTTCGGAGCAGCATTGTAGGATCCCTAAACCAGTGCGGCACCCAGGCGACATCACCTGGGTGCCGTCCAGAACTCTGCACGTTGTGCTGCCTTGGGACTATTCGCACAAAAGACAGCTTCTAACCATTGTTGCTTTTTGTGTTGAGAAATGTTTAAATGTTTTTAGTTTTTGTTCCGTTCGTTAAAGTTAGTAGTTAATAAAGTTTTATAACCTTACTTTGTTGGAGTGTTATCTATTTTTTTAAAAACGGGTGAATGGGGCCTTGAATTGGGTTATTGTCATGTGTGGGCTTTGGAAGTGTGCTGCTGCAGGATCGGACATTTCAAACTCAAATGCACGTTCTTTTTCTTACCTTTCCGAAGCATGGAGCGCAATAGCAGGCAGAGAAAGGGTGATGCACGTGTTGAACACTACCTGACCTGGCAAGTTGCTGGCAGTGCCCCCCCGCCCGCTCCTGAAAGAGGGCACACACACACCGCCGCCCCGAGTACTTCACAAATCTTTAAAAGACCATGCGCTTGTTCATGAGGCTTAAATGGTTTATCACCTCTTCTAGAACCCCTGCATCGACCCTCTGACGTTTCATGGAAAAATTACCATGTAACACAATACCAAGCCCTGTCAGCTGAAACCCCCAAGGAATCGTGGGGCATATTATCAAGGGGGTTTATCTCCGCTTTTTTGGCTTTAAAAGCCATGAAAGCGGAGATAAAATTATTTCCCTATTACCAAGCTGTCGCTAACACCAGTTAGTGACAGCTAAAAGGAGATAGCGACCATCTTGGGCCCCGCTTTGCATGTCAGTGATACTTATCACTAATGACATGCAAAGTGGCGTGCCAAGATGTTAGCGACTGGAAACAGTCCCTAACATCGCTACCTTCTATTACCAACGAATATCTCCAAAATCTAACACCTGCCCTGAGCAGTTCTTAGCCATGTTATCCAATGGGAGGTGGATAACATGGCTAAGAGCATTAGGTCGATAATACATGAATATCGCTGACTTTTCTGCGATAATAGCAAGGTTTATCTGCGATAAAAATCGCCGATGTGCGGCGATAATTTTTGTCTCTAAACAAGTTAGAGACAAAAATTATCGCTAGTTGTTCGTAATATGCCCCCGGGTTTTTGCTTGCAGAAATCGGGAGGCGGGAGACTAGCACTGAAATCAGTAGTCACACGCCTGAATCAGGAGGATTGGCATGTCTGAATTCTCTACAGCTGGGGCCATAAACTACATCCGCAGGGTTAGGTGATAGCCTGGGACCAGCCTGGCATCTAAAATGGCTGCCGTGCACGACAAAATTGTGGCATTCGAAAAAAGGCAAGATGGCGCAGCCGCTGGAAGAGATGTATCAACATATATCAGCCTCCTCAGCCACCCTCAGGAAACATAGGGGATTAGGATACGTCCCCCGCACCCCCTTATACCTAGTACTTTAATTAACGAAGCACAAAATGGCGGATTCCCGTTTCGCTACCAGTTTGCGGCCCAGTTCGCGGCCCGTGAAGCGCTTCTACCGTGAAAAATCATTTTTTTTTTATTTTCCCCACGGGACCCTTTAATAACCCCAACAACATTCCTAGGGGTCAAGAGGGGGATACCTTGCCCCCTTTCATTAAATTCCCCCTTAGTTTTTCACCTTTTCTTCTCTCTCGATCCTACCGAGAGACAAGATGGCGGCCGCTCCGGACTGTCACGCAGCAAAAAAAAAAAAAAGCTCACGCACAGCCGCTGGAAGAGATGTATCAACATATATCAGCCTCCTCAGCCACCCTCAGGAAACATAGGGGATTAGGATACGTCTCCCGCACCCACTTATAACTAGTAATTTAATTAACGAAGCACAAAATGGCGAATTCCCGTTTCGCTACCAGTTCGCGGCCGCGCTTCTACCGTGAAAAATCATTTTTTTTTTATTTTCCCCACGGGACCCTTTAATAACCCCAACAACATTCCTAGGGGGTCAAGAGGGGGATACCTCGCCCCCTTTCATTAAATTCCCCTTTCGTTTTTCACCTCTTCTTCTCTCTCGATCCTACCGAGAGACAAGATGGCGTCCGCTCCGGACTGTTTAGAATGTTGACAGACACCGGAGAGCCAATCAGCTTTCTGCGCGCAAAGTTCCGATAAGCGAAAAGTAAGCGGACCGGATCGCTGCCTGGAGCGCTGTTACAGATATATATCTTGATTTAAACGTTAATTTCTCAAAATCCACTGAAGCACATATATTGAGACCTAGCAAAGGCACATCGGGCTAACAGTCCCTACAATTTTGCCAAGTTTCGTGCAAATCCATTCAGCCGTTGGAGCTAAAAGTGAGTCCAACCGCCCTATGGAAAACTCAATGCAAAAAACGCGTTTTGGGACCCCCCTTTTTTCTCAGCCCCCCCTTGACGAAACCCCACCAAATTTTCAGGGGCTGCTCAGAAACAAAATGTGCCATTTTCCTGAAGATTTCAGCCGATTCCGTCCACAAACGCAAAAGTTATTAGACATAGAATTTTCAGAAATCCCATAGGGAATTAATCCTAACTATATATACCTACTGGCTATTGCCAGTAGGTAATATATATATATATATATATATATATATATATATATATATATATATATATATATATATATATATATATATATATATATATATATTACCTACTGGCGGTCGCCAGTAGGTATATATAGTTAGGATTTTTTCCCTATGGGATTTCTGAAAACTCTATGCCTAATAACTTTGGCGTTTGTGGACGGAATTGGCTGAAATTTTCAGGGAAATGGCACATTTTGTTTCTGAGCAGCCCTTGAAAATTTGGGGGGGTTTTGTGGAGGGGGGGCCGAGAAAAAAGGGGGGTCTCAAAACGCGTTTTTTCCATGTTAATTTCCATAGGGCGGTTGGACTCACTTTTAGCCCGAAAGGCTGAATGGATTTGCACGAAACTTGGCAAAATTGTAGGGACTGTTAGCCCGATGTGCCTTTGCTAGGTCTCAATATATGTGCTTCAGTGGATTTTGAGAAATTAACGTTTAAATCAAGATATATATCTGTAACAGCGCTCCGGGCAGCGATCCGGTTAGCGAACCTTTCGCGTATCGGAACTTTGCGATGCGAAGCTGATTGGCCCTCCGGTGTCTGTCAACATTCTAAACAGTCCGGAGCGGCCGCCATCTTGTCTCTCGGTAGGATCGAGAGACAAGAGGAGGCCAAAACAAAGGGGGAAATTACCATAAGGGGGCATAGTAGATCCTCGTTGACCCCCTAGGTTTTATGTGGAGGTTTTAAAAGGGCCTAGGAGGGTCAAAAAAAAAATTTTTTTTTTTTGCGTGGTAAGCGCCAAGTTCGCGAACCGGAAAGCGTTCTGGGCAGCGAACTTTAAGGATAAAAGAATGATAGACTTTTCTAATACTGTATGTTAATTATTTGTTGTTTTTGTTCGTTTTTTTATTTATTTATTTATTTTGATTTAAAAAAAATGTATTTATTATTTTCATAGTTCATTAAAACTTCCAGCATTATATCATCTGGTATCTCGTCAAACATGGATGTTTCTGTCTCTTGTAAGGTTTGAATAAATTGTTCGTCAAAAGATTGATCCATAAAATCTTCATCCACATTTTCTTCAGTTACAATGTCTTCGGATGTAATCTCGAAGGAAACATTAGTTTTTTCTTGCTCCCCTTCAATTTTTTGCTGTAAATTGCATAAAAAAATAATTAAATTAGAAGAGTTAGGGCACTGTTGGGTTTAAGTTCAGACAGGTAGTTCTCTTTTTTTAACAGTGAACTTAAAGTAAGTAAATTCATAATTATAGCAGAGAAGTGTAAGTCAATCAATAAATATAACAGAGGAGTCTATCTGTATCTATAACTATAGCAGGGGGACAGTAAATAATTATCAAAAACGTTTTTACAAATTAATTTAAAGTGCCACTTACAAATTATCAATTTAATTTACAGGGAGGTGAAAAGGCTCTTGAAATGTAGTTCAGGAAGTAGTAGTCAAAATGGCTGTGTTTCCTTCTCTTCCTTTATATATATTCAGGTACATAACCAATCAAATGTCAGGAAAAAAAAATTGAAAATGAAAGTAACATTTTCATTGGTTGTCAATTCCAACACTTCAGATGTGTTTTGTGAAGTAATTTACCTCACGGTACTTGGAGAGGTCTACAGGCTAAATGGCTAAATTAAATTTCAATCAAATTTGTGAAAATGAAAGGGATTGTTATGTAGTATGAGCTAATCTATATTTGGTGAGAGTGTCTCTAGTCGTTTTTCTGTAAATTACTTTCCCACCTTTTTTTAGGACCGCTTTCCGGAAAGCGGCCCGGTTAGCGAACCTTAAGCGTCACGGGAGTCCACCATTTTGTGTTTCGGTCGCATTAAGATACAAGATGGAGGGCAAATCATGTTTAGAATGGGTAGAGCTGTACTTCTGGGTACTGTTTTTTTTTTAAAAAAATGAATAGGCTCACCTCAAAGAAAGCTCTTGAAAGCACACATCTTATTTGCATCCTGAAACAATCATTTAAAATGTTAGACTCAATTTTATGATGGCTTTACATCTTTTTTGCGCTGCTATTGCATCACTATTGTGAGACATTAGCAGTGCAAAAGAAGCACCATGTTCCAAAATAGGCCTCAGTTCATCAACATCAAGATACAGTTTGTTTAAAATATATATGTTTAGGATTGTGTAGGGGACGTAGAGAAGCAGAGGCTTCTGTAAATGTCAAAGTTGTTGAAAAACTGTTTGTTCTTGAACCTTTTCCCTTGTCTTTTCTAATTTTTAAATACATGTTTTAATATTTTTGGAAATGTTTGTTCTCTCTTTTACAGATTGAAAGTATGAAAAAATATTTTAAAAAGGTAACAAGAATTATAAGGTAAATGTTTTCTACTCTTTTTACCCGCAATGCACTGCTGATGATGGCACTGACCATGTCATGAATGATGTAATAAGAGGACATGACTTACTTCATTGGTAGGCCTTCACATGCATTATCTGCTCTGTATTCTTCAACAAGTGTAAAATTGATCTGTAACCCTGAGTAGGTCTCACCTTAAACAAACCTCAGGACAGATCACACCTTATCGTCATCCTGAATTAATAAATAGATCTATTAAACAGTATCTCTGGTTTACTCCCTATAGCTGTCTTTCTTTTAACATTACTCTCTGTTTACTTCCCTTATACTAACTCTTCTTTTTTTAAAAAAAATATTTTTTTGGTTCGCTTCAAGTTCGCGAACCGGGCAGCGAACGGGAAAGCGAACCAAAAGAAATAGAGCTTGCCAGAGTGATAAACATTCTAGCAATTTTATTTGAAAGGGGAGGTAGTTCTGAAAAGAACTTTTTTTTTTGTTTTTGTTGTTTTATTTTATTTTTTTCTGAACATTTTTTGATTTTTTTGTATTTTTAGAACAGTTTTATGTTTTTTTTGTGTTTTTTATGGAGGGGAAACAACAAAAAAACAGGCATTGAAAAGGGCTCAACAGGAGCAAAAAAAAAATTACTGCTTGGGTGGGTTAGGGCACTTATGGTTTTCGAACACCATATTGATCAAGTTCACGCTCATGTTCCCATACGAGAGCATAGCACCACAATATATACAGGTAAACTTCATATGTTTAAAGTTTGGCTGAATGTTTGGCACAGTTTCCTGTGCCTCTCTTCCTGTCAAAGATATTGTTGACGTAGATCTGGCCACAGGAGTTGTCGGGGGATTATCTTGTAGGTCCCTCAACTCTGCCCGGCTGTAGTTTAAGGGATGCCACCTGGCCATATGGCGATGCATAGTATAGTTGCCCATACTATATTTTTTCTCTGTGCCTCTAGACAATCTGTATTTACAGATGAGGCAGGTGGCATATTTAGCATTGACCTTCTTGTCCCCTGGAGGGATGGAAAAAAACTGCCATATGAAACTTGTTTTCCTTTTAGAAACACAGGGCAACTCCGGGATAAATTCTGGTTGATCTCTATCCTCTTCTTCTTCTTCCTCCTCTTCCTCCTCTCTGTTGGAGATGAATTGACTTGGTGGTCCTCTCTTCTTATGAGGAGGTGGAGGTGGTGGTGGGGGTGCACCAGCTGCAGCAAGTATAGAAGCCATTGCTGAACTCCAGGAAAATGGTCTTTCTCTCACCAAGATGAAAGTCAGAGTGAGGAAAGAAGGAGGGGTTTACATGATTTGGGAAAAGCAAAAGTTCTGAACCAATGAAAAGTGTTATTTTTAGGTCACATGACCTAGTCATACATCATTTGGAAACCAAAAGTGAAATGAACCAATGAAAACTTTGATAAACAAGTCACATGACCTGTTCCGCTTACGTTACGCGGTGCGCGCCGCGTCTCGGATCGCTTCCGGTTCGCGGTCCGGAGCACTTCCGGGAGCGCTAACGCGGCGCGTCATTAGACGCATTACGCGACAACGTGATACGTCGTGCTTCCGCGACGCGTCACAGTTCCGCTAACGTAACGTTTACCGGTTCGCGGACTAGGTCGCGGCATCAAGATGAGCTAACGGAAAGCTTCCCGGTTCGCGAACTGGAAGCGAAGAAAAAAAATATTAAAAAAAAAATTATTAATAAACATCTAAAATATATTTTAAGATTTAAAGAAGAATACATTTTACAGTTACAGATGTTAGCTTTTAAAAAACCAATGAAATTCACAGAAAAAACCATAGGTTATAGACCATATATAGTTAGGAATTTGCATTTACAAAACCTTGAAAATTCACTGAAAAAACCATAGGTTATAGACCATATATAGTTAGGGATTTGCATTTACAAAACCTTATTTTACTCGCATAAAACCATTGAAATTCCATATATAGTTAGTTGCGCTAACTATATATCGCGCACCCGCAATCCACTGCTGATGATGTCACATATTACATCATTCATGACATGGTCAGTGACATCACTGATGACATCACTGATGACAACATCCAGTGACTGTATGTTTCTGTAAAGTGTAAATATGTCTTACATATTGAAGAATGAGTGGATGTATAAGTGTCTGGATGAAGGATTTAGTAGGTGCATGACTGACTGTATGAGTGAGTGATTAAATATGTCTCACTGAGTGCATGGGTTAGTGACTAAACTGTCTTAATTTGTGCATTATTATGTCTGTTGTTCTGTAAACTGCTGCATGTGTTGATAAGTAGCTATATGAGTAACTATATGGGTTATTGATTGGTAGCCCAGGTATTTGTATGGGAGACTGAGTGTGTGTGTGGGTGGCTGGGAGGTGTATGACTCTGTGCATAGATGTGTGAGCAGTTGATTCACTAGATGTATGGTTTCAAAAGTGCATGTGGAAACAGCTGTATGGGCGGTTGACTGTGTGCATGAGTGTATTGGTGAGTGAATGGATATCTCAGTGCTACATGTCAAAGTAAGTACATATGTAAAACACAGTACAAGTGAGAGTTGACATATATAAATAACTGTGCATAAGAGCCAGTGAATGTGTGAGTGGCTGTATGGATCATTGTGAACTTGTATCAGGGATTGTCAGGGCGTGACAACCGCTGGGGGCATGTGTACGTTCCGTCCTTCATGGCATGTCTCATATTGTGTGCTAATCCCACCCTGCTCCCTCTAAATACCCCTGCACCCCATAATCATAACCCACCCTTACTCCTTAAAATACCCCAACACCCTTAAATACTAACCCATCTTAACCCTATAAATATACCCTGTCCCCCAAAACCCAAACCTATCCCTAAACCCTAAAAATACCCCTGCACCCCAAAATTCAAACCTAGCCCTGAACCCTAAAAATACCACTGTACCCTAAAACCCAAACCTACCCCTGAGCAGCAGCGGGAGCGCCGTTTGCGCGCCAAAGGCGCGCCTAAGGCAAGCCCGTCTGCGCCCGTCCGCGACCAGCAGCGGCCCAGGCCCAGTCCCCCTGTCCAAACCATCTCAGAACAACATGGAATTCTAAACTACACAAGGCAGGCGCTACTACAGCTGAATAAGAGGCTGCCGCCAGAATGTGAACACATGCTGCAGGTGGAAAAATGGCCCCTGAAGTGTGTGGGATGTGGACATACTATCCTCAAAGACCAAGCGACGAATAAGGAAGGTAACAAACTATCTGCCTTATTACTAAACTGCCGATCGATGAAACGCCATAGCTTGAACATTTATGACCTACTGTTAGATGACAAACCCGACCTAGTCTTCTTGACAGAGACATGGCTGGATGACCAATCCATCCCTGATATCTTAGAGGCCCTTCCACCCGGCTTCAATATTCTGCACATTAACAGAGGGGATCAAAGAGGGGGAGGGATAGCCATTATTCACAATAGTGACCTACCAGTCTCTCTTGAACCGACTTCCATTAAGAAATGCGAAGCAGGACTTTTCTCTATCGCGGTGAGCCCCAACTGCACCATTAAGGGCTACCTTATCTATCGTCCTCCGGGTGTAGCTACTGCGTTCATTGAAAGCCTCCTGGAAGCTCTAACACAATCTGCTTTACGACATAATAAGTTTATGATTGTAGGAGACCTCAACGTGCACTTGGATGATGTCAACTGCAGAGAGGCCGCTTCCTTAATTAATGAACTCAGAACTCTTATGCTTGTTTTAGCTGACAATAGAGCCACTCATCAAGCAGGACATTTGCTGGACCCAATTTTTACTAACTGGGAAGACATAAGTGTCTCTGCTCCGATTAAGATTCTGTGGTCAGATCACTATGTGATCCCATTTAAACTGAGGAAACTTCTCAACAGGGGGCCCTTACAGAAACCTCCCGTCATTAGACGCAGGGACTGGAGAAAATTCAGCCACAACGCCTTCAGTCAAGCCCTTGAACAGAAACCTCCAAAGCTCAGCGACAATTTGGTAGAGGCGTACAAGATATATGAAGATTGGGTGCAAGGTGCGCTGGATAATGTAGCCCCTTGGACTCATAAAGCCATGGCTCGGAGCACGAAATCTGCTCCTTGGTTCACCGCTGAGCTGCGCGCCGCTAAAACCAAGTGCAAAACCTTGGAGCATAGATGGAGAGTGGAATATGCCCCCTCACTACGTGAAGCCTATAAGAGTGAACTAAGGTTCTACCACAACCAGATCAGGAAAGCTAAAAGAGAGTACTATAATAAACGGATAGACTGTGCGGAGAACACATCTAAAGAGCTTTTTATGATTCTAAAGGAACTCTCAGCCCCTCCAGCGAGTTCAGGGGAAGTCCCCCCCACGACTGAGTCATGCAATGACATCGCAGACTTCTTTATAGGGAAGGTAGAAAAAATCTATGCTTCGTTTCAGACTAACTCTGAAGCTATAAATCCGTGCGACCCTAATTGCGGAAAGAAGGTCAGGGAAGAACTTAGGAAATTTGTGGTTCCCCAAACTGAGGAGCTTATCAATATCCTATCGAACATTCACTCAGGCTCTCCCCTTGATGCAGTACCAGCGAGAATTCTTCGAAATCATATCCCTCTGGTAGCGAAGCATATAGGTAACTTGGCTTCACTGTCTTTCCATGAATGTTTAGTTCCGGATAGCTGGAAACTGGCCCAAGTTGTCCCAATAAAAAAGAAAGCCCACATAAGCATCACGCAATTAGACAACCTGAGACCAATCTCCCTCCTCCCCTACTGTGCGAAGGTAGTAGAAAAATTGGTCAACCGACAGCTGGTGAGCTTTGTGGAGGAAAACATGCTCCTTCACACGTCTCAATCGGGATTCAGAGCCAAACACTCGACAGAGACCGCCCTCCTCCTATCGACAGAACTGCTGCGAAGTAAGGCGGACGAGGGTCACACGGCTGCACTGGTCCTATTGGACTTAAGTGCGGCGTTTGATACCGTATCACACCCCGTATTACTGGACCGCCTGAATGAAAAGGGAATAACCGGTCCTGCACATGAGTGGCTGGTCTCCTTCCTTAACAACAGGAGATTTCAAGTGCACTGCCCACCTTGTAAATCCAGTGTAAGATGTCTCAGGCAAGGGGTTCCTCAGGGCTCGATCCTGAGCCCCACTCTATTTAATCTGTACATGGAACCCCTTGCCAAATTGGTGGAGTCATATGGTATTGCAATAGTCTCTTATGCAGATGACACACAACTGGTGATCAATCTATCCCGTGATCCAGTTGTGGACGCTGAGAATTTCTCGGCCTGCTTGGTGGCACTTGACGGCTGGATGAAACAGAACTGTCTCCGCCTCAATGGCAATAAGACAGAAGTTCTTATCGTAGGCCCCTGCCCTTCCATCTGGACTTCTGCCTGGTGGCCCACGGAACTGGGCTCGGTCCCGGCCCCAGTAGACACAGTCAAAAACCTTGGCTTTCTTCTCGACTCTAAGCTAGCATACACCAATCATGTTGGGAAGGTTGCGGGAAAATGCTATGGACTCCTGAAGGTCCTGAGGAAAGTCCTGGACCTTTTGCCCCCCAGCTCCAGAAAAACTTTGGTACATGCCCTGGTCACCTCCCATCTAGACTATGGGAATTCCCTTCTATGCGGACTTAGCAAAAAAGGCCTAGCACAGTTACAACGCGTCCAGAACGCTGCTGCTAGGCTGGTCCTTAACCTTCCTAGGAGAGCCTCTGGGAAACATGCATTACGCTCCCTCCACTGGCTCCCAATAAAGGAACGAATCACATTTAAAACTATGTGTATAACCCACCGTATAGCTCACAAAAAAGCACCTCCATATCTTCAGGACCTGCTTCCAGTCTATCGCCCCTCACGTCCTCTGAGGTCGATGGGCAGCATGCTTTTAGTGGCGCCTCGGATACATAGAGCAAGGATGGGAGGACGTTCCTTTAGACACCATGCCAGCAATGACTGGAACAACCTACCCATCGATTTGAGGATGGAGCTGTCTGAAACCAGGTTCAGACAGAGGCTGAAAACCCACCTTTTCCCCAAGCTAAATTCAGCATAGCAGGCCAGGCCCACCTTCTGTGAACCAGCTGAAGAGATGTAGATAGGGCTGTCAGCGCGGGGACGCACTGTTCTTTGTGCAACCATGCGCTTAACAAATGTCATTAACCTAACCTTAACCTAACCCTAAAATACCCCTGCACCCCAAAACCCAAACCTAGCCCTGAACCCTTAAAATACCCCTGGACCCAAAACCCAAACTTACCCCTGAACCCTATAAATAACCCTGTACCCCAAAACCCAAACCTGCCCCTGAACCCTAAAATACCCCTGTACCCAAAAACCCAAACCTAGCCCTGAACCCTAAAAATACCCCTGTACTCCAAAACCCAAACCTAGCCCTGAACCCTTAAAATACCCCTGTACCCCAAAACCCAAACCTACACCTGAACCCTAAAAATACCCCTATACCCCAAAACCCAAACCTAGCCCTGAACCCTAAAAATACTCCTGTACCCCAAAACCCATACCTATCCCTAAACCCTAAAACTACCACTGTACCCCATAACCCAAAACTATATCTGAACCCTTAAAATACCCAAACACCCCAAATCATATACCTCAGTACCCCAAAACATACACCCCTATACCCATACTTACCTTATCCAAACATAAAAAAAAAATGCTTTTACCATTCATGCATTTACAACGAATTTCGTTGTAAATGTATGCGTGGTAAAAGCATATAAAATGTAATGCCATGATTTATAATGGCATTGCGGAGTCATGGTACTTTCGTAATGAAAGTATGCGGAGTGATGGTATGCGGAAAGAAAGTTGCGGAATAATGGGTGTTTACCCTCCACCGGTAAGTACATTGGTGGCACGGCGGCCCACATCTCCAGCAACATACTCATATTTTTTCACCACCCATTTGAAAAATGCACAGGTCTCTCTCATTGATGGCCAGCACCGACATACACTTTTAGACACACCTCCCGCCACAAGTTCTAGAATTGCGAATTTAGAGCTGGGGAGCTACGCTCGAATCTCGGCATCAGCTCAACATCCTGTGATTCCAGGCAAATCGCTTTGTCTCCCCGTGCCTACCACAAATGAATGTGTTCTTCTGTAATATAAATTGTGCTCATGCCATGTTGTCGAGTTCGCGCTATATAATATTGCAAGGAAAAATAAAGTAGGGAAACTCGAGTTCACACACTACTGAACGCGCACTCTTAAGTGCATCAGCAGTGCACTGTGAATCGGAGCGTTTCACAGGCCTGTCACAGATAAGAAATGCTATCAAAACGAAATCCTACAAAACAATATACTACTGACGCGCAGCAATTCCTACCTGGACAACGCCGGGATGGGCTGCTAGTATATATATATATATATATATATATATATATATATATCTTTA